>NC_043711.1:89741309-89794535 GCF_006229205.1 Suricata suricatta | reverse complement strand
GCCCCCCACCTCCTGCACCAAGGGTAAAACTAGCCTCAGCTTTCCCCCTAGATAGCCTTCATCCAGAGGGGGTAGAAATGTCCTGCGTGTGTGACCTGGTCTTCATGGAGCGCTGTGCTCAGTGGTGCTCTGTGCGTGAATGTCTCGGGATTCCAGAGCAGGCCCCATCGGCCCCGCCACAGGGCTTGTTTCCAGGCCTCTCCACAAAGGATTTGCTTCTCTGTGCGATTGTACAACAAATAACATTTGATGAGTCCCAGAAATGAGGCCGTGAGTCCAAACGCTTGGCAGATATCTCCATAGGGGCAGCATGTGTGTTTAGACACATCACAGGCAGTAGACCGGGAGCAGACCCTGATCTGGCAGGAAAAGGCTCTTGCCCTGTGAGCGCATCAGCTCGACAGCAGTCACACCAGGGCTGACGGGATAAGCAGACGTGTCGGTCCCTTCTGCAGCTGATTTTTCCAATAAACCTGTTTCCCTGCTCCCTGGAGGGCTGACACGGGCTCAGGGCTGTGAGCGTGCTGGACCCCGCTCCTCCGTGCCCTGCCCCCACCTGCACCAGTGTCCCTTCCGCAGGGGCCTGCCGGTGCAGACCCAGTGGGCACACAACAACCAGACAGTGATGGTAAATGAAGGATAACAGCCGACATGTGTAGCACAGTTGGTTACCCGTATGATGGACTTAATTCTCACAGCCAGGCTTTCAGGGAGTCACTCCACTTAGCCCCGCTTTGTAGAGGAGGACGCTGTCTTTGAAGGGGGTCAGTGAGATCCCATAGGTCATGAGCCGTGGAGGCAGGATGGGAGTGTCCGAGTGTATCCCATTCTTCAGTCCTGACCATCCTTCCCTGGTCACTTCGTAGACCTGACACTTATGTCACCATGCCAGCCTTTCTTTCCCTACAGGTGGCTTACTATTAAAAAGAGATTCATTTATTTATTAGCACGTGTTTGCGCACCTCTATTTTGACTGTACTAGATACTTAAATAGACCTGTGTTGCTCAAAAGTACAAAGAAAAATCAACAAAACGAAAGTTATACCCTTGGGATTTTTTTCAAGTTGTTCCTGTCCAGTTGCATTCTTCTCTCCTTAGCTCCATTTCCTAAATATGTCTACACTTGTGTGGCTTTCTTCATCTCCCACCCCTACTGGACGTGGCCTTTGTTGAGGGTCCCCAGTGCTTTTCTTGTTGCTGAAGCCAGTGATGGTGATTCGTTATACTCGCCTCTTCTTGTATTGTTTGATGATGCTGACTGTTGCTCCTTGAAGACCTTCCTACCTTCTAGGTTCCATGAAATGACTTGCTGACGAGCACGAAGGGTCTGAGAGTTTACCTTACTTGCAGGCTAACAAGTTAGCCTGCACAGTTTCAGAGATGCTGGCAGAAGATGTGAGACTCCTGGGTCAGAGATAAAGGACTTGATTAGTCACCACACCACACAGCATGACCTTCATGTTTGCCACAATCTCCACCCATCCTTGCCAGTGAGAATTACATGGGGGTAGATTCGGGTCAGGTTTACATCCAGTGGGTCTGTGTCACGGCTGTGGAACCACTTTTTACTGTTAGCTGTATTAAGATATAATTGGTAAGCCATGAAGGATATTAGCAAGTCTAGAATTCAGTGGGTTTTAGTGTGTTTGCAGTCACGGCACGGTCATCACGTGCTTTTCTTTTCACCTGCAGGTGCCTTCGATCAAAAAATAGCTCCCTTAGGGCAACCCAGGGGATGGAATTCTAGCTGGGCTTTGGATCTACAGACGGTTGCATGCTCTCAAATTCCTCTGCACCTGATATACTGGCCCCTCCTCTCTCATCCTGTGCAACACATCTCTGAGGAATGTAGCTAACTTGGATCTGGAAATTTCCCTTCATGTACTCTTTCCTTGTTCACTTCCTAAACTTTTTCCTCAGTGTCTTCCCTCAGCCCATCCTCAGTGTATGCACTTAGGGATTTGGTCTCCAATCATCCTGGCCCCAGGGCGAGGGAGCTGCAGGAGGAGCGGTGAGCAGGACTTGCTTTGTGTCCACACAGAACTTACCATCTGACAGCACATACAAACATTAAGCAACTAACAGTTAAATATTTCAGTGCAGATGTGACCAGGCGATCAGGGGGAAGAGTAGGGTCTGCTGGCTAGGGTGTCGGGTTATGAGTATCTGAGAAGTGCCTTTGGAAGAAATGGCCTTTGTTCCGAGTTCTGAGAGGGGGAGCTGGAAATAGTCAAAGGAGATAGAGGCACACAGGGAGGCCACGTGGGCTGGCCCTTCACCACCTGCTCATCCTCTTTGCTCAGGGCTGAACACTCCCTATGGGGCTCATGCCAGGACCCTCCCAACTCTGCAGGAGCTCTGGGCTCGAGATCAACCCCTAATGAACAGTCAGTCATGTGTGCCATGGGCCTTTGGGAGGGCTTCAGCACAGCTAATCAAAAATGATTTATGTCTATTTCTATTTCTTTTAACTTTTAATAAAAAATAATCAAAAGCAATTCTTTAGAGTCTGCCAGAGAGGTACCAGTATGGTCTTAAGTGAATCAATGAGTCAGATTTTAGTGAGTTTCCAAATGTCATGCCATCGAAGTAGTATGACTAGAAGTGAAAAGAATATTCATTACAAGTGAATTGTGAGAATTTCACCTAAGTATTTTCTAGCCAGGAGATTTTGGGAGTAATTAGAGTAATTTTCAGCTGGAAATGCTGGGCTGCTTTTGCCGTGTGTGTGTGTGTGTGTGTGTGTGTGTGTGTGTGTGCGCGCACACACAAAGCAGCTCAGAGAAGGCTTTCAGGTCCCTGTATTAGAGTATTTCCTATAACAGTCGTCAGCACACAGCTCCCTTTTGTTAAAGACCATACTGTGTCCACTTCCACCCATCACAAATCAGTTAGAAGCCTGCATGCTCTCTCTGAAATGATGACAACCATTTTTGCAGGCTATGTCTTATCTCTCTGTGAAGGCAATAATGCCATGACAGAGGAGCAGAAGGGAGGGGGAATTGCGAAATGATGAGGCCATTAGAGAGGCCGCAGTAGCTAATAGAGTAGCGTGAAAACAGCAGACCCTCCGTGGCATCCAGTGTTTCTGTGATTTCTTCTCTAGGTAGTTCCTGAAGATAGGACTTGCCTGAGGGTAGTTGCATGTGCACTAGGGTCAGAATTTCTAACGTGGGGATATTTGCAGTGCTTATTCTTGTAGAGAGTGTGACTCTCAAATAATGTAAACAAACAAAAGCTAAGGGAAGGTGGAATTCTAGTTGTTTTGAAAGAGAGACCAGCAGCTGAAAATGAAGAAAGAAAAATGAGAGATTTCAAAGGAAGCTGTTGCCATGATGAGAGAGGCATGAGTGTATAAAATGGGATTAAGCAGGACTACAGCTTAGTTTTTACAATGCCTTTGTTCAACTAAGAATGTATGTCCTCCCTGGATGGATGAATTGGGACTAAGGTTCACCTTCTGGAAAGCAGCATCCTCATGGGCTTAGAGCTTGGCAAGCAGACAAAGCCATTGGGCAAAGAAAACAACCTTGCTCCAAGTGGACTCAGTGAACTGGGGTCTGGACTCTGGTTGCAGCATTAGAGCATGAGCTGGCTTCTAATGGCCCAGCAGTGGCTAGGCATCTTTGGTGCAGTGACTGATTGCTCAACCATAGGAGGTGGCCTGGATTTAAGGAATGTTTCCATTGATGTATTACGTGGTATGGTTTGGCTTCTCACTTTGCATTGAGGGACTTAAGAAGACTATAATTTTCAAGTCTTGGAGACGTAGGACAAAGTGAGCAACATCAGTATCCCTAGGGAACTTGTTAGAGATGCAGATTACCTAGCCTCACCCCTGACCTACTGAGTCACCCTTGAGGGGACTGATGAAGTGGGGGTAAGAACACCTTACTGAACCTAATAACATATCAGATACGCTGTTGCTTAATAACATATCCTGAGAGTCTGTTAGCCGAGAATGTGGGATGATGCTTGGACAGGGCATCTTCACATAGATATTCCCGATTTAGGGACCGCTGAGGTTTCCAGAAAGCTAGGCATCTGGGCTTCTGTCACAGCGTTTCCCAAACTGTTTTCTCTGGAGCAGTCATTTCTTCAAGGTGGTAGTTGATGTTCTTTGAATAAGCTGAGCGAGTTTCTGATACACTGCATACTCTACACTCCTCTTTCAGAGTCATTGTGAGCCATGCATTGTCATATATGGATGGCAGTTGGGCAATGTGATTTTAAAGCCTCATTTTCTGGAATCAGTCCACCTGGGTCCACGTTGTAACTTAGTCACTCAGCAAAGTCATATAAGGACTTGCTAGTACTCATGTGGTTGGTTCATGGACCCGTCCCAGACAGACTCACTGTCTGCCTTTTTAATGAGAACCCCAGGGGATTTGTATGCACAGTTTAAGAAATACTATTCATAAGGCATATTGCTTGACCTCTCTCTGCCTTGGTTTCCTCATTTGTAAAATAGTGTTTTTTCTAATGTTTATTTTTGAGAGAGAGAGAAAGAGAAGGAGGGAGGGAGGGGAAGGGGGAGGGAGAAAGAGCATGAGCTAGGGAGGGGCAGAGAGAGATAGAGGGAGATACAGAATCTGAAGCAGACTTTGAACTGTTAGTGCAGAGTCCCATGCAGGGCTTGAACTCTCAAACTGTGAGATCATGACCTGAGCCTAAGCTGGATGCTTAACCAAGTGAGACACCCAGGTGCCCCATAAAATAGTATTAATAGGATTTATTTCATGCTTTGTCATACAAGAGAAGCACCTGGAAGGTTTGTTAACACTGGACTGGGGCACCTGGGTGGCTCACCCAGTTAAGTATCTGACTCTTGATTTCAGCTCAGGTCATGATCTCCACTCTGGTCATGATCTTGAGGTCATGGGATTGAGCCCTACGCTGGGCTCTGTGCTGCGCCTGGAACCTGCTGGGGATCCGCGCTCTCCCTCTCTGCCCCTCCCCTGCCCACACTCACTCACTCTCCCTCTATTAAATAAATATACTTATAAAAAAGGACAGAAATAGACTAACTCCACCCCTAGAGTTCCTGATTTAATAGGTCTAGGGTGGGACCAGAGAATTTGCATTTCTAACAGGTTTGCAGGGGATGCTCGTACAGGAGATGTATAGACCGCACTTTGAGAGCCAGTGTTCTGGATCATTCTAAGAACATAGCTCTTTCCATGCTGACCCTGTTGTCCTTCAGGAAGCGTGCTGTTTCAACGCTCAATTTTATGTGTATGGTTTGCCCTTTTTGCTGTTTTGTTGGAATTTCAACCTAGTCTGTAAATTCCCCTAGGCAGAAATTATACCTTCCACACTTTGTACTCTCTCATTTTCTGTTTTGTTAAATAATGAGGACATTTCCAGTGTTATTGATAATTGAGTATGTAAGGAGGAAAAATCTCTGCTTGCCAGCCCCAGTAAACACTGTTGCAAATGGATATCAGCCCTGGGATTCTCTTTAAAATGTCCATTTCCAACAAGTGTCCAGGTGACGCTGATGGTCCAGGAACCACCCTTGGGGAAGTCCTTTCACAGAGATTTTTAAAGGATTAAGTGAATTCTGTCGTGTAATCCAGTTAACACAGTGCCTAGCATAGACTGTGTACTCGAAAATGTTAATGTGATTTTTACTTAATAAATGCTTGGGCAAATCCTGTTAGGATAAACAAGATATTTATCAAACTCAGTCATGGAGCTTTTGATTCATGGGAGATGTGTTGGCTTTTAGGGGAAGCAGGGTCTTACTGCAGGGGTGCTCACACTTCCCCACATAGTGTGTGTTCTCTGGAATCAGTGCCCAGCCTGCTTGCCCCCGCCCCCCATTCCAGATTTTTAAATATAAATTCTGGGGTAGACTAGCAGCAACTCTCAAGACAGTGGCTTGTGGGACTTCAGGAGACCCCATGTTTAAGGTACCATAGGAGGAGACAAGATAGGGAAGTGTTGGGCAGAATGGATATTACTGGTGTCCATGATGGTGCCCTTTAAGAGCAAGTGTCCCCAATCCTAAGGCACTATGCAGTTGGATGCTGAAGGCTCTCAGCTCCCTCTTCCCCAGAGAACTGCCCTGGGGCTAATAGGAACAGCTTTCTCCTTTTCCCACCTGGCAGGTCATGACAGGTGACTGACTGACATGGGGTACCAGTGCTGGCTCCTTGCTTCAAGCTAGGATCAGCTCTGGTACACTTCAGGATCCCAAGGTCCCGTGGAATTGCGCTGGAGCTGGACTAAGTTTTGATAACATCCTTCTTGGGCTCCTTTTCTCACTATGTCCTTCACGCCCTTTGTCCTGAGGACACTCAGCAGGTCGCCATGTCTCAGACTCTGCTTCTGGGGAGCCCAGCCCTGTCAGGGCTCACTGGGAAATTTACTATATTTGCCATGGGCACAGAGGGGCTGGAAGATGACTCAGTTGTAGAATAATGGATGTAGGTCTGAAAGAAGAGGAAGTGTGCCTGAAATTTCAGAGGAAGGGTATGCTTATTTGTGCAAAATACATAGGAGCCGAAAGAAACTTTCCAGCATGCGGGAGTGGTGACATGGGGGTCACAGATTCTTCCCAGGCTTCCATCTGTGTCATCCATGCCATCTTTCTGTCTGGCTTTTCCCAGGACTTTGGCTTTTCTTCTTTGTTGCTTTCTTTCCTAGCACCCTAGTCTCTGTATCCTTGTGCATGTCCATGACACCTAGTGTCTTGGTTGGGAGGATTTCCTCTCCCACCTTGTCCCTGGGCTGCAGTCCATTTCCAGTTCTTAGCATCCTGCTGTTCCATCCCTCCCTGGGCTGACTCAAACCTGCTCAGTTGCTTGTGAGTCTGTTCCTGGCTTGATGAAACCTCCCCTTGTTTTCTCCCCTCGTGTTTTCTTTTCTGCCTGTGTCTGGGGCTGGGGCAGTGGCTGGAACCTCTGCTGCTTTATGTATGCCCTCTGCATCAATCTCTTCTCCACGTTGCCACCCGTGTTCTGGAGCCTGAGCTTGTCCCAATACTTGGTCTTCTAGAATTTCTCCTGAGTTGCTGCTCATGTCTTGACTTCCAGCACCTACTTGCTTCCGTCTGGCCTCATCTGTCTGAACTTCACCTTCATTTTTCCTTGCCTGGGGTCCATCAGAGTGCCATTTCCCATCATGGCCCTGGGCTCTTCTGCCCATTCCTGCCCTGCTGTTGTCTGCTCCCAATATGACAAGTGTGATTATCAAAAGGCCTATTTTCCAGAGATTTTATAAGACAACCTGCAATTTCCTATCTTTCGATGGGAGAAAGCCTGATAGTTGGGGAACTAAAGAGAAAAATGTGAATTGTTCAGGGGGCGCACTCCCTCCTCCCTGGTTCTGCTGATCTGACATCAGTAAGAAAAGTAAATAATACTGGAGATCCAAGCAAGATAAAATTTGAACTAAATGTGGAAAAGGAATGCTTGGCACTTAATCAGCCCGTTGCTGTTTGTGTTCGTTTTTTTATTGCTGTTGTCACAAATTAGACTTAGTGGCTAAAACAACACAGGTTCACTACCTTGCGGTGGTGGAGATGAGAAGTCAGAAATGGCTCTTCCACAGCTAGCCGGAGGGATTGGTTGGGCTGCATTCCATCCGGAGGATCCACTCCCTGACCTCTCCCTGCTTCTGGAAGCTGCCTGCATTCTTGGGCTCATGGCTCCCTCCCCTATCATCAAGCCATCAGTTAATGCCACTCTGTCAGTCTGTTTCATCAAAGTTCCTTTCATCCGGGTACGGACACTTTAGGGAGCTATCATTATCCTGTGTACCCCACTTTTCACGGTTAACTTGGAGAGCTCCGCTCCCACCAGAATGTTTTATGTGCTAAGTGTTTTGTAGCCCTTCTCATTTATCCCTCACGATAATGTCATAAAGGTGGCACCAATATCAAATCCATTGTAGGTACGAAGAAATCAAAGGTAAGAGAAATGAAATCAGAGCACAAGGCTGCACGTATTGGGCATTTGCTTGAATTTGTCTTATCATTACCTACCCCATCTTTCTGTAGCTCCAGCCCTCTCTCAAATACCTAGCCTCCTGGGAGCTCACCTGTGACACGCAGGAGAGGGGCTGCGTGGGCGGAGGGAACAGTGGCAGAGGAGGAGTTTTATGCCAGATAGGTTTGTTTATTCTCAGCACATTATTTTCCCCCCTGGATTCCTATATACTTCTTTATCCTTAACGTCCAATATTTTTATGAAGTAAAGTGTGTACCTCAATTGTTTTGGTCTTCATAAACTTTATCAAGTAGACGGTAGACCGTTTTAGTCTGAAGATTTAGGTCTTAGTTTCATCCAGGCAAGTGAGCTGGTAGATGTTGGGATATGATTTGATTTCTATTCCCTCAGCTTCCGTCTTCAGGAGTACCAGTTACTTATCTGGTGTTTAGTTGTCTGGTGTCTGTTTTCTTCATCAATTTGCCTTCCTCCTATCCTTTCATCTGTGTCTTTTTTGCGATCTGGGTTATTTTCCCAAGCCTGTCCACCGCCCGCCCCCCCCCCCATTGTTGCTTTGATACACTGTTGATTCTGCTGTTCATTCCCTGTGCCCTTGTGAATCCTGCAAATGGCATCATTTGTTTCCCGTAATTCTTTTGAGGTTTATCTTCTTTCTTACTACTTTTCCTTCTCCGCTCACCTCTTGGCTCCTGGTCTGTAGAGTTCATGTGCTGACCTTGCTCTTGGTGTCTCCTTTCTTATTCCCCCAGGTTTCTTTGCTGTTCAAAGCATTGGAGGTGGGAGGAAGAGCTCTGTGTCTGATGAGCTGTCTTATTGAGACATACGTATTTTTGCTTGTTTCCCCTCACACAACTTCCCATCCTTTACCTTGTCATTGCCCTATTTATTTATTTATTTATTTATTTATTTATTTATTTATTTCTCTTTAGCTAAGAAATTGGTGGCAAATAGGTGGATCTTGGCTATGCCCATTTCCCACCCTCTTCCACATTTGGGAATGAGGGGGTGAAGGGTGGGAAGTAGTCACTGCACATTAGAGCCACAAATGGTATCGGTAGGCTGTACTCTGACACTAGGTGGCCCGCATTCAGACCCAAGCTGTGCCAGCTGGGCAGGTGCTTCTCTGAGCCTCAGCTTCCTCATACAAGCCGTGGAGATAGTAAGTGTGCCCACCCTACAGGTTGGCGTGAGGAATGAGTGAAGAAGGGATGGAAACCACTTAGCCCATAACACTGCCTAGTCACTGTTAGCTTGAAAAGGGAGGAAGAGGGGCGTCTGGGTGGCTCAGTCGGTTAAGCATTCGGGTTAGGTCATGCTCTGTGCTTGTGAGTTTGAGCCCCACCTCAGGCTCTGTGCTGACAGCTCAGAGCTTGGATCCTGATTTGGATTCTGTCTCTCTCTCCCTCTGCCCCTCCCCTGCTCACACACTCTCCCTCTCAAATATAAATAAACATTAAAAAATTTTAAAAAGGAAAGAAGAGTTCAAAGTGTTTATGATGAGATTAGTCAATCAGGTTAGAAAATACCCACCCAGAGCCTCCTCACTCCCTTTCCAGGTGTGAAGGGCCTGCTCAGCAGTGAGGAAAATGGGCTAAATTTTCTGGTGACCCATGCATTCAGCCAACTTTCTCTCAAATGAGGACACATTCCTGGCATTTGCCAGAATGTCCTCTATACTTCCCTGCACTGTTTTGAGAGAGGGCCTTGTGTCTGGTGTCCGGTCAGTTCTCACGATTTGAGCAAGTGGTTCCAACTCTTGCAAAACCATGTTGGAGTGTGAGCCAGGTGGTGGGCAGACTCAGCCCTGATGAGTGCCTCCTTCGGTGGATGCCTCGCATTATTCTTGTTTGGTCGTGCTGCTTACTTCCTGGAAATGGAGGGGTTATGGCTGCCCCTCATCCTGCCATGCTTTTAAAAAAATACCATTTATTTTATTATGTTCAAGTATAAAAGCCGTATTTGAGACAAAAAGTCTAGAGAATGCCAAAAAGTCAAAAAGAAAACCATCAGCTATAATCTCCCTGTTCAGTCTGGAGCAAGTCAGACAGAGGCCTTGGTTTTGCTGTGTTTCTTGTCCTTTTGCTTACTGCCCTCCCCCGCTGGTCCATCTCATTCCCTTGGGACAGCTGAGCACAGTGGTCCTATCCCCTCTCACCTCCTAGTCCTGACATGTACCTGATGGGGATGTTGGTGGATGGAAGCAGGTCACGTGTCTGCTGGAAGCACTTATTTTGGACAGGAAGTGAAGATTGCTTTGCACAAGTTTCCGGGCATGGGAATGTCACAAGTCCTAAGATTTTCTGAAATCCAACAAGACAGTGAAAGCAATCAGTGTTCCTTTTGGAAAAGAAATTAAATAGAGGTAGTGAGGATGGGGGGCTCGGTGAAAAGATGCTTGCCTGAAGTTGGAAATGCTGGCTAAGGGATTTCCTGACTCTGCCTGTTGACTCAGCCATACTGACATTTGGATTCTGCTAAGAAGAGAAGCAGTGATACATGTGTCACAGGCTGGGAGGATTAAGAAGGAGATCCAGGGTCTGGCTCATGATAGATGCTTAATAAACATTCACACAAGCTGCATCCTCATGCACGAGCCTTGCCGGTTACCTTAACTTGCTGCTGCAGAAGGGTCCCGTTCAGACTGAGAATATCACACCTGAGATTCAGCATGGTACAGACAGAAATGTGTGTCCATCTTGATTCTAGAATTGTTTACCAAGTCTGGAGGTCGGGGACAGTGCTGTAGATGAAAGGGGCAAAATCATGTCCTAGCGGGGCTCATAGTCTAGTCTCCGGTGGGAAACACGTGTATGCAAAAATGCTTGGAAAGTGCACCATACATAAGAGAGGGATGAGCTTCTAGAAGGTAGTATGATGAGGGAACTTGCTAGAGATGGCGATGGGATGAGTGTGGGTTTTTAAGGGTGAAGAAGTGTCTGCAGGCAGACAGGAGGTTCCAGGCAGAGGAAACAGCAAATGCCAAGGAGGAGAAGTGCTGGAAAGCCCCCGTCCACACCATGCCTGGGGACACAGATAGCCTGTGTGTGGCCATCAGGGTGCCGGCCATTGGCTGGAGGCCAGGCTGTTTATTGTCACTTCATGGATTATATTTTTAGGAACCTACCTGAGTCTGTCATTGGGGGAACCCTGTGGACTCTGCTTGAGAGATGAAGGAAAATGGGAGGCAGGCTGAGGGCCAAGTGCCAACCTCAGACTCAGGGCAAGCAAGGAACCAAGGTGTTCAGAGGAGGCCTGTGCCCTCTCTTACCGTTAGGCACCTGCCTTCTTGAATTGGCTTTCTTGCAAAGTTTTTACTCGTATCAGATCACTTGAAAAGCCAGGCACACAGACTCCTCCTCAGGAAAAGCCTCTGCCCCATGGGTAGGTGGACAGGTGGGGCTTCCCAGCTGAGGTCACCTGGTGCTCTGTGATGATGTGGTTTCTCCTCTCCCTCCCTCCCTCTGTCCTGCAGCAATGGAATGGCAGGGACACGGCCCTCATGGTCACCCGCGTGGTCAACCACAGACGCTTCTCGGCCACGGTCAGTGTGGCGGACACTGCCCAGCGGAGCGTGAGCAAGTACCGCTGTGTGATCCGCTCCGATGGCGGCTCTGGCGTGTCCAACTATGCTGAGCTGATTGTGAAAGGTGAGTGCCCCCAGCACCTGCCTTTCCCACGGGGCTGATCTCAGGGGCTGCTGCGGCCCCATCCTCAGAGGGTGCAAGGAACTGAGGTGCCTGCTCTTCTCTGCTGCTCCTCCTTCCAGTCATTTGAAGGACACAGGATTTCTATGCCCCCCATTCCCACACTCGGCAGAGAAAGAGGCGAAGTTACTGGAAAATTGTATAATTTTGCATTATTCTTCCAAGTTGAGTCTAAGAAGGTCCACGTGGGCAAGCCTGTGGGCTCTGGAACATGGAAGACATCTCCAAATTTGGCTTTATTTTGCATTTAAAGTTAGAATGAGCCAATGCCCTTGTGTTTGGTTGTGTTCTATTGCTGTGTTCAGAGAATAGAATTGTTTCTGAGGGATTGTTTATTGAAAATTCCGTGTAATGACAATATTTCGGAAGGACTTCTGAAATAACCCCCCACCCCCCTGGCCTTGATTCAGCTCTTTTCAGTTTTCTTGTTCTTGTTCACCTGGAGGTATTGTTGGCATGTCTTACATTAAAATATGCACATTGCTTCCTTTTCTACATCTTCCAAGGAGCCGGATATCCCATTTATTTTTGAAAGCCTATGTAATTTTTCTTTTAATGCTTAATGGCTGTATACTATTTCATCAAGTGAATCATCCCATTTCTTAAAATCTCCCTATTTGTAGTCATCTAGGTGATTCCAGGTGTTTATGTTTTTGTTTTATCTTAGCTTTGTGCATCAATTAACACCTCAATAGAGTTCTTCCCAAGAGAACATTTTTATTCTATTGAACCAGATTATTTCCTTGGATAAATTCCCTAGGGGTAGAGTTGGTAGGGCCAAAGAATATGAGCATCTTTATGGATTTTTATTTGTGTTGCAATACTGCTTTTGCAGGAAGTGGTTTGACAGTTTACCCTGGAAAAAAGTAGTGTATGGATGTACTCATTTTCCAGTGTTATGTTCACCAATTAAAATTTTAATATAGTGTAACTTAGTGAATGAAATAATGAACCTGTTCATCTTCTGCTAGCTATAGAATGATACCCATTATGCATGGAGGTGAAAACTCTGGATTGACTCCCTAGAAGTCTGAGTATGGGTTGGGGTAAGGGCCTTGACCTCTGTTTGCTGGCCCCCATGTAATTAATAGCCTTGCCTGAACCTAGACTGGGCGTTATAGTCTGAGAGTCTCTCTCCTGGGCTGTCCTGACTCTAGATGGATATTCATATGGCTGGCTGACTGTTATCAGTCAGGTCTTAGCTTGAATGTCCTCATGTCATTTTCTCTGAGAGAATGTCCCCAGCCCCCATGCTGCTGGGTGCTCTTTATCACATCACCTTGTCCCTTCTTCTGCATAGTACTTACCACACTTCAAAAATATAGTGTAGGGGCGCCTGGGTGGCTCAGTCGGTTGAGCCTCCGACTTCAGCTCAGGTCAGATCTCACGTTAGTGAGTTCAAGCCCCGCGTCAGACTCTGTGCTGACAGCTAGCTCAGAGCCTGGAGCCTGCTTCCAGTTCTGTGTCTCCTTCTCTCTCTGCCCCTACCCCTCGCATGCTCTGTCTCTCTCTGTATCAAAAATAAATAAAACATTTAAAAAAACCAAAAATATAGTGTAGCTTTATTCATGTTTTTGGTAATTCTCCATCTTGCCCTTTAGGAGATGAGCTCTGTGAGAATCAGGGTATTTTTTATTTTGTTCATGGTTCACGAGGTCCCCAGGCTTTTAGCCATAGGCTCAGCCCAAGTGCCCAGTTTGCCCAAATACATACAAAACTGCCAGCGATTGAGTGTTGTGACCTGTGCTGTTGGTCATTTCATAAGGCTCAACCTTAAAATACTGATTGAATGATGGATGAGTAAATGAGTTATTGGCCTCAGCAGGAACTCATTTCATCTCCATAATGCCAGGTACACTTAAGCTGAAGATCAACAAATTAGGCAGTCCTGAAGAAAAAGACCAACAGAGGGGGGGGAAATCATCTTAAAATCATTGACATTGAGCGACATTAATATATAACAGAAACCATCATTTCAATCACATTAGGCTCCTGTGTTTGCCGTTTTGGTGCCATACGGTTAATTTCGGTAACAGTGGCCTCAGCAGGCCTTTCAGGCGCTGGGTGAATACGTAATTTCCTGAGCCGCCCCCTCTGGAAGTTCATCATACCCCTTCCACGGCAGCCTCAGCTCTACAGTGGGAACCCGCCAGAGAACAGACCGCGTTTGCTCATGCTCCCTTTCCACAGCCTTGCCCACACCTCGCAGGTGCCCGGCAGCAGGATGGTAAGGAGGTGACAGGATAAGTGAGCGTGGCAGCTCGTGTAGTGCTCTGATCATTTCCCACAGACACAGGGAACCAGAAAGTGCTTGGTTCATTCTTCCTTTATGTCCCTTGTGGGTTACCAAGTCCCGAAGCCTTTGGGACGGAGGATGGCATCTCCTTGGGGAAGTGTCATCACCTTTGTCTGGAAGAGTGGCCAGGTTCATTGGGGCAGTGATTGATCTTTTGTGGGCTGTGCATCCTGGGCTGGAGTTTGGGCTTCGGGGGGAACAGTACACTGGCCACGTTTCTCACTGTGACCCAGGAGCCCCTGCTGCCCCCTGTGCCTTCACCTGCAGCCCTCACTGTTCTAGAGGAGGTGTTGGGTGGCCTCCTTCAGAGGTCTCCTCCCCAGTGTGCCTTCCCTGTAACCCTCCTTTTATTACACCTTGATGAAAACTTTTATGGGGGGACACCTGGGTGGCTCAGTCAGGTAAGCGTCTGCCTCTTGATCCTGCCTTAAGTCATGATCTCCACATCAGGCTCTGAGCTGTCAGCACGGAGCCTGCTTGGCATTCTGTCTCTTCCCTGTTTCCTCCTCCCTCAAACACACAAGTGCTCACTTGCTCTTCTCTCTGAAATAAACTTTTGAAAAAAAAAAAAAAAAGAAAATCTTTTGGGATAGCACTTTTTAGTGACCATGTTTTTTGTTTTTTGTTTTTTCCCAGTTAGTGGCAAGCTGGAAGCTGGGCCCTTGAATGTAGAAGTCGTTTCACATAGGTTATCTCCTGCAGTCCTAATTGTGGCCCTGTGCCCTCATTTTATTTTAGTTCCTGTTGCAGTGGGGGGAACAGCCACAGCCAGGCTAAGAAACAGTCCTCATGGGCAGAGCCAGGTTTGGCTCGGGGTTGGCTCATGCTATTTCAGCCATCCTGGAGGCCTCAGGGTTGTGACCTTGTCGGCACCTGGTATTGTGATGTTCTAAACAGTGTTGAAGGGGTCCAGACTGCATCCAAAGCCCATGACAAGAGTCTCTGGACCTGTCGCTAACTTGGCCTTTTAACTCCTGCTTTCTCCATCACTCCCTTCCCCGTCCGGGAGCCGAGTACTTCGTACCTTCCAGAGTCCAAGAGAAATGGATTTAAGTTTTTTTACACACATACTCCTAAATAGCTAATGGTAACCAAGCCAAATAAGAGAATGAAAGGCAGGGGACACCCAGGAGCAGCAGTGATGTCTGGCCAGGAACCTGTGTGAAGACAGCATCTGGAGGAAAGTGTCTTTGGAAGAGTGACTCTCTGGCCTCTTGGAGCCCCTTGCCATGACTGAGCAGGGTGGCTAGATCCTTTAGCGCTGAAATACTTGCACTTAAAAAAAAGCCCAACCAGGAATAAACATAAATCTTCTTTCAGGGAATGGAGAAAACTTAAGAAAACAAAGAGAGTCTCAAGGGCTAAATTTCCTCTCAGGGGAAGGAGCTTCTGCCCAAATGTAGCTTCCTATTCCTAGCTTACACGTCACACAGATGGTGTGTGCAGAGGGGCAGGGAGCTGACCTCCACTTGTAGTAGAAGGGAAGCCAGCCCTGGGCACATTTCCCTCCAGGTTTTCTTCATTTCATTCCAATTCAGAGACAGGAAAAGACTCTAGAGCCCTGATGCGCGGGTTCAATTCCTGACCCCATCTTGTCTCAGCTCTATGACCTTGAACATCAGCCTCTTCTGGTAAAGCTGGCTCAACAGGGATGTAGGATTACCTACCTCAGAATGGTGTGTGCCCAGCTACAGGATTCAATGAGACAATGGATGTAGAAGTTCTTAGAACAGTGCCTAGCTTATTGCCCTTAGAAGTGTTTGTTAAATAAATAGCTGTGGTCTGTGGGATTTCCTAGGTAAGAAAGTAAGAGACGGTGAAGGGCTTGGTGGGTGTGTGAATATAGGATGCATGACCCGGTGGCAGTTTGATTGCCCTCTCTGTGGCCTTGGAGAAGTGATATAAGGCCTCCTCTGCCAACGAGTGGTCTCTCCCCATAGAGTTATGTGCTGAGCATGAGGAAGGGGAGGGAGGAGATACAAAAGTGAGTGCTGACATGCGGGTTTATTTGGGTTGACAAATTTGGGTCATGAGCCATTGAGTTTGGGTCACGGGGTCCATGCCAGGCCAGATACTCCGGGTCCCCTCCTGTGTCCACCACTGGTGACCCAGGAATCTGGGGACAAAGGACAAATAGCTAGTCCTTCTTGAACTTAGCTGTCTGACCACGTGGCATCAGTGGGGATGCCACATTCAGAACTTGGACCAGACTGGGAGGTCACAGGGCCCCTCAGTGCCCAAGGGGTGCCAGAGCTGGATGGAGCCCCATCTGACAGTGTCTGTAGCAGGTGCCTGCTCTGTGCCAAGCAATGTGTCTCTCTAAATAGGTGTGTTGATGGCTGGCTGGCTTGTGGTTCATGTGCTATCCTGGGATTGTGAGCATCAGTGCTTCAGGAGGTGCCGCCTAATTTGAGCATAGGTAATATAAAATTCTCAGGGTGACACACATCAAAATGAAAGCAAATTGGAATTACTTAATTCTGAAGAGCTCTTTATTAAGTTGTGATAATGTACCTGGGTGTTCATTAGATTACTCTGTAATTGAGGTTTTGCTCAATTGATAGTCCAGCCCCTCAACCTGCGTGTTCCGGACCAGTGCTCACAAATGCACATATTCTCTCCCCATTTCTGGATTTCCCCCTGTCTTCAATTTCAAGATGTTCTCGCTTATCCCAAGGACATAGGTGTCTTCAAGCCCACATTATGCAGATACAGGGCTGATGCAAATTGGCTAACGTAAAGATTTGTTGTTGGCAGTGAGTTTTGAATGTTTTCCAACTCCATATAACCGAAGAAGTCTAATACCGACACTGAGTGTCTGATGTTCTGATTTAAGTATCCATGTGACTTCCTACCAGGGCGGTTAAGATAGGGTTAAGAGCAGGAATTTTGGATGTGAACACACCTGAGCTTCAGTTTCAGTCCTGGCCCCCGCTGTCTTGGTGGCTTCAGGCAAATCATGTCTTCCCTCTGGGCCTCAGGCTCCTCATCTATTCAGTGGGATGAATGTGTCTAACTGGATCCATTGTGAGAGGGAGACAGCACGTGTAAAGATCCTAGTGCAAAGTGGATTCCCACACAGTCACGTCTGTGACCATCAGTAATCATATTATACTTTTATTTAAAAAGGTTTTTTTTACTGTGTATTTTTTAGAGAGTACACAAGCAGGGGAGGGACACAGAGAGACACAGAGGGAAACACAGACTCTAAAGCAGGCTCTAGTCTCCGAGCTGTCTACTCAGAGCCCATTGTGGGGCTTGAACCCATGAACCATGAGTTCACGGCCTCAGCCAAAGTTGGATGCTTTACTGCATAGGCCACCCAGATGCCCCATATTTTACTATTGTTTTAAGGGGTAGTACTCAAGTACACTGTCCAGTTTTCCTTGTCCTACTTGCAGGAACAATAACCTATATGATAGAAATTTAAGATCTCTCTTGGAAATATGATTGAGATCACCAAAGGCAGCCTGTTACTCAGAGTCAGTTGCAGAAATGCTTTATTATGTTGCACTATCCCCCCCTAAGATTTTGTGGCAGTATTTAAAGATCTCCTGAACTTGCATCAGGCTGGACCACCTGGAGCGTGCAGTGGCAGCAGTGGCAAGTGTGGCTGCTCAGTTCCGGGGCACATGCTGCCAAGTTGACCACTGCCACTCGCTTGGTCCACTTGGCTCACATCACTAGTCTGGTTTTTGTAGGTGTTTGGGTTACAGCCTCTGATTTAGAGACTACATGGGTGGAGTAGCAGACTTGGTCCTTCTTTCATTTGTTTGATAGCTGAATGAGCCCCAGCTCTGAATGACCCCAGCTCTGGGTCAGATGGTGTGGTAGGCTCATGGTTTAGTGGGAAGAATTGTGCAAGCCTATAATGCATGGCCATTCATTGAGCTCGGCGTCTACTATCCTGTCTTACTGATCCTATTGATTATCCCATTCGGTAGGTGCTGTTAGCATCCCCCATATACAGATGAGGGCACAGAGGCTCCGAGAGGTTCAGTAGCTTTCCCAAGGTCTCACAGCTTATACACGATAAGAGCCAGGATTTAAAGGCAGGCCTGCTGGTGTCCCAGACAGAGTTCTTTCTTCTATACATTTTTTACACATTTCGGTGTAGGAGTCCTGTCACTGGGTAAGGTGAGTCAGCGGGCTCTGAGGGAACCCCGTCCATGGCCCGTGGACAGTAGGGTGCACACACTCTTGAAGCTGGGCTTCTGTATCCATCTGTTCTCCTTTCCCCTGGTACCTTCCCATGGCCCTGTGGAAAGCCCTGGTCAGGCAGATGGCTTTGGTAAAAGCACAGCCTGTACTTGGAAGAGAAGTGAAGATCAGGGGCATTCAGGACTGGGATTCCAGGAATTTTAATGTAAGAGATTTGTTTGGGATGTCAGGAGGTGAGGCGAAGGGGAAGGGCTTTTTCAAGCAGGTGACCGTCTGGAGCTCATTTGTCCTGGGGAAACCCAGGATTCAGCATAGACTTCTATTGGTGTGAGAGAGTTGGGATATTTGTACCCTAACCCCCACCAGTCCCCCGTCGAGTGCTGTTCCTGGGATATTAATATCCTGGTGCTTGAGGCTTGTTGCGTAGGACGGTGGGGAGAGGGCGCTCGGGGGCTTTGGAGAAAGCCCCCTGCTATTGAGATTCAGATCCAACAGTTTGGAAGTTGGCCCCCGCTCACTGAAAAAATAAGGCCTGAAAGGGAGAAGGGTGGGATCCAGCAGTTTCTGCTACGCAGGCCTTGCAGCATCTGCAGGCTTCCGACGTGACAGAGGCTGTTGGCCCATCCCAGGTCAGAGACCGCAGTCTGGGCGAGCTGCTGCGTGCTAGGAGAAGTGGTGGCACCATTTTGCTCAGCAGCGAGTGGGCTTGAGGTAGAAGAGCCTGGGCTGGAATCTGGCCACTGCCCTGGGAACTGACTCCCCAGGTCTACCTAGGACCCTGCCACTTTCTCCCACCTGTGCTGTCAACACCCGTGATCAGGTTGGTAAACATTCCCTGTACAGAGCAGGATAATTCATATTTTCAGCTTCGTGGGCCATACAGGCTCTGGTGCAACTATTAAACTCTGTTGTTGTAGCAAAAGCAGCCACAGAAAATATGTGAGTGAGTGTGGCTGTGTGCCAATAAAACTTTACTTATAAAAGCATGCAGGGGTCTGAATTTGGCTCCCAGGTCAGTTTGCCAGTTGGTGCACAGGACCAAGCTCTCCCCCTCTTTCAGTTGGATGACTGTGCCAGCTCCTTGCCTGTCCCAGCCCAGTGCCTCTGAGGTCTAGTCTCTGTGTAGCAGCCTGAGTGATAGTTTGAAAACAAGTTAAATCGTGACATCTCCTTGCTCATAACCCTCCAGTAGTTCTGTCACTCTCAGAATAAAATCTAAAATTCTGAACATGACTTCTAGATCTGGCCCCTCTCTTTGATTCCTGACCCCCCACCTTCCATATTTGTTCTTTTATTCTCTAGCCACACTTGCCCATTTCCTCTTTGTTGAACCACACCATGATAGTTCTGACCCCAGGACTTTTGCACTTCCTGTTTGTTCCCTATTGGTTTAAAATGCTTTCCTTCCAAAGAATTATGTGGCTCATTTGTCTCTGCTCAGACATCAGCTTCTCGGAGAGCCTCCCCTGAGTACCTTATCTAAAATAGCACCCATCCCAACCTCCTATAAAGCTGTGTCATTGTTCCAGTCTGTGGTTTTCCTCCCAGCTCTTATCACGATTTGCCATTGTCATTTACATCTTCGTATTACATAATCTCCTGAAGGCAGAAGCTCTGTATGCTTTACTTCCTGCTGGATCCAGGACACCTGGTGTATAGAAGGGGCTGGAATTTTGCTGTATCCATCAGCATCCTAGTGCTTCCTTCACAGGCATGCAGCAGCATTACCGATGACTCCTCACCTGTTCCTTTCTCAAGTTCTTGTTACTGTTGGAACCTTAGGCTTCCCTCCGGTCTCTGGGCAGGTTCCATCCCCTTTATGGGTGCTGCTTTTTATCTTGTCCTTTAAGTCTTATTCTTCTCTTCTTGGGTATGGAAGCCATAAACCTGACAGTCCCCTGCATTACTCCTGTGGCTTTTGTCCTGCTTTGTTGCAGTTTGGCATCTCAGTTGACCTGCCACGGCCATGCTCCTTAGCCAGTTTGCCATAGGGCCATTCCGATGGTCATTTAAGAGACCTCTGGGCTGCCTTCAGTGCCAGTATAGGGAAGGCTGGTCTCAGGGTGAGCCTCCCCCATTCCCTGCCGAGTCCTGCCCACCTGAGTGTACCTACTTCAGCCCGTGTAGCCAAGTTTAACACCTTTTCGTGTCAGTCATGGCTCACTCCATCCTCCACCCTCATGTCTGACCTTGGCTTTCCAGAAAGATGCTATGCAAAGAAACCTCAGCATCTCCGTCTTCTCTGCAGCCCTCATTCTTAGTAGGAAAATACCCTGATGCTTGGATTGTTAGTTTCATCTTTCTTTAGTCATAACTTTTATTACTGGGTTGCATTTTAAAAAAATTTTTGGTTTTTTTGTTTTTGTTTTTTTTTACCATGGCTGCTCTTGCAAGAATACCTAGATAGCAAATCAGAGGTCTTGGGTTCAAATCTTGTTTTAGCTAAGTGAATTAGAATTCTAAAATGGAATAATCATGCCAACCTCCCCAAGACTTGAGAGAGGGGCCAAGGGTTTGTTCATTCTGTGTCAATAAAGTGCTGCCCGTATGGTCATGCTTGTCGTCACCAATTCCCGTCAGCCCTGCATTTGCCACCTGCCCAGTCGTAGCCCCAACTCCCTCCTCCTCGCATAACGTCACTGCTGGCTCTTCATGGGAAGGGGAAAATGACAGATGGAAAGAAAGTGGGAAACTTAACTTGAGCATATGTGTGTGGGGGGGAGGCGAACCAGGAGAAATCTATGTATATTGTATTCTATATGGGCACAAAGACCAGCTTATTTTTAAGAAAGCGTAAATGTGGATAAATAAAACCTGACAAGTATTGGTTTCCTTGAATTATTTTGACTACTTTATCAGCTGCATGCTGATGTGTTGCGTTAACACTTTTAACGCTTTTGGAAATTAAATCAAATGGCAATTGCATTAAATCCTCATTCACTTGGAACATTACCCTCCTGTGTTCAAATGGAAGAATTATCTGGGCTGAGGAGTGAGCTGTTGTTAGCTAACATCGGTGGGCCGTTTATTGCCCGCCAGACACTGCCTGGGAACTTGCACGTGAGGTTCTGCGCGGTCCGCACCTGCTGCCATGTTTCAGATGGGAATGCTGATGCCTGATCCCCCAGCCTACTTAGAGTCTCCCTCACTGCCTAAAATCTGTCTTCTTACTGTAATTGAGACTTTTTTTCTGGCTCTCCTAATGCTAATTTTCCATAATGTTCTATTCTGTGTCAGATATTCATGGCATATTGCTTCTGAGAACCTAAGTTTCACTCAGGCCCAGTTAAACTCGGTTGAACCCTGGGCTCCAGATTAGGAAGGGATGCGGAAGGTCCTTTTCCCTTTCCCTGCCCTGGAGCT
Organism: Suricata suricatta; assembly: GCF_006229205.1. NCBI lineage: Eukaryota > Metazoa > Chordata > Mammalia > Carnivora > Herpestidae > Suricata > Suricata suricatta. The sequence goes on along the minus strand of NC_043711.1, from coordinate 89,773,056 downwards.
GAATTCCCCTCTGGAATGTTATGCGTGGCTTCTGTCCATGCCCCTGCACTAAGGGTTATTCTGTCCCCCATGGGACATTTGGCAGTGTCTGAAGACTCCTGGGAGGGGGTAGAGGCCGGAGATGCTCTCAATGTCCTACAATACACAGAACAGCCTCCACAGCAAACAGTTAGCCAGCCCCAATGGCCAGTTGTGAAACCTTGACCCCTCCCCATGGGTTGATCTTCTGAAATCTGATGCTCTACACTTCATCTGTGATCCTGTGGGCTTTGGGCCAGGGGTGGAGGGATGAGATGTGGGAGAAAGAAGGCAGAGGTAATTATGTGGCTGTGAAGAAGCGATTCAGCTTGTCTGAGCCCTAGTCTCTGTAAAATTGACATTTGACTTCTGGTTTACCATGATGTGCTCTTGTGGCCTCCTCTCTCCCATTTCCTCACTAAATACCCATGGAGACTCAGTAAAAGGAAAATGTAGACTAACTGCCCACTGCTGGAAATGTGAGAAACTCTGGCTCCGAAGTTGATAAGGCTCTGTGTGTACCAAACACATGAGCCTCCCTTTCCACTGAGTGGAGCTGTGATTCAGAGCAGCTGCCTGACCAAGGACTACACTTCCCAGCCTGCCTTGTTCTCAGTGGGGCCATGCGATTCACTGTAGCCAAAGGAAGGTGAGTGGAGGTAATTTAGAGCCACAGTGTTACTCTTCCCTCTTTAGTTGGCTGTATGCAGATAACTCCAAGCCCCTATAAGGTGTAAGAGTCCAAATATCAAACAATTCTTGGTCCCTGAATCACCTTGTGGAGAAAATTTTTCTGCTAGAAAGGCCTGTAATTTAAGCAATAATCAATTATCTTGTTAAGCCTCTATGCCTTGAGGTCTGTTTGTTACAGCATCTAGCATTGTACTAATTGATACAAGTTGGATCAAGAAAAGTCATTAGCAGCCTCCCCAGGCCTGTTCTCTCAAACCAAAGCTTTCTAGCCTCCTCCCCCTCCTCCTGTTTGTTTATTCTGAGAAAGAGAGAGAGAGAGAGAGAGAGAGAAAGAGAGAGAGAAAGAGAAAGAATCCCAAGCAGGCTCTACACTGTCAGCAGAGAGCCTGACTTGGGCTTCGATCTCATGAACCATGAAATCATGACTTGAGCTGAAATCAAGAGTCAGATACTTAAACAACTGAGCCTCACAGGTGCCCCTCCAGCCCACTTCTGAAAGACGAGAAGATACTTCTTCCCTCTCCCACTGCTATTGGGCCCAAAAGTCTGCCAGATGGCTGGACAATTATCCTTTTTTTCATGGGTTGCTTTTCTTAAAGGTTAAAAAAAAAAGTCTCTCCCCAACCATTATTTGATGTAGAGCCTACAGATTCCAGAATAATCTATGGGGACAGAAATTGTGTGTTTACGTTAAGGAAAAGGGGGGTAGGCATGGCCCGGGCTGTGGCCCAGGAACAATGAAAGCTGAGGCAGAATCTAACCACATGTGACAGCTTAGAAGCCGTATTCCAGAAGACTGGGTCTTAAGTTAGAAAGGAGCCCAAAGACATGCAGTAGCCCTGTTGGGTGGTTTAAGACCAAGACCATGGCTATACGTGAGGGAACATGAGAGAGCAATGGTGGGGGCGGGTAAGGAAGTGGGCTGGGGCTCTGGTCACATGAGGACCTGCTACATGAGGTCAGCTGTTCTGGTGAGCATTCTGAGTCAGCCCAGTATGGCCACGGGAGCTGTCCTTATGCCCAGTCTCCCCCAGCACATCACTTCTCCAACCACGTCACTGTATCTGCTAGCGGAGCCCAGTGATCCAGTTGGGGGTGGATGGGATGGAGAGAGGAGGAAGATCACAGCACTTTGCACCTCAAAGCAAGTGCCACCAGTCATTTAGAAGTGATCCTCACTGCGCAGCATGTTTAAATGTTAAAAAACAAAAACAAAACAAAGCAGGAGCAATTAGCAAGATGCAGATGCCAAAAAGCCGTATTGTAACAGTTGGAGGGAGCAGTGGTTCCCATTGTAGTCAGTGGGGGTCATTATGCACACACCGCGTTGTTTCTAGACCCTGCCATCCTGTCTGCTGTCCGGGATGTGCTGCTGTCCCAATCCAGGGAGCTCCACACCAGTGCTTCGGGGAGGTTTAGCTTAGGAGCAAGGTAGCTTCTGTTTTAACTGCTACTTAGCTTTGAGTGACTATTTCTCTGGACCTCAGTTTCCCTGTTTGTCGTAAGAGAAGGCTGTGTTCTACAGGTGGGCTGCAAATGTATCTCCCTGGCTCCTGAAACAGAATGCTTTGCAGAAACTGAAAAACGAATACATGGCCCTGTAGAGTCACTGGGCTCGTAGGAGGATAGAAAATTTGTTTCCCCACCTCCTGGGAAGGTGGGTTTCTTTGCTTTTTTTTAAATGTGTTGTTTTGTTTGTGTATTTTTCAGTGCATATGGTCCTTCTCTTCATACATTTCTGGACTCTGGTGGCAGTGGAGCTAGGGTTTGGCCTCTTCTTTTGTAAATGAAATGGGCTTGTACCACCTTTTCATTATTAATCCGAGTAGCAGGTCTCTTGCTTTATGTATCTAGAGGCAGGTGTGACTCATAGTCCTGTAAATGGAACTGCCCCCATTTCTGACGGAAGTCAGCGTGGCGGTAGGGAGCAGACGCTGGCTGGCAGAGTGACTCGTTGTCTGTTCTCAGGGTGGGACAGTCTCCTGTTTGAGTTAATCAGCAGAATGGATGCTATGGTTGGCGCCTCTAATCTCTCTCATGCAAGTGGGGAACGCTGGGCCCATGGGACAGGGCTGTGATGCTGCTGCACCTTACAGGCTGTTGAAAGTGCCCTTCGTGGGTGCCTGGGTGGCTCAGTTAAGTGTCTGACTTCGGCTCAGGTCATGATATCTCAGTTCATGAGTTTGAGCCCCACGTCCGGCTCTGTGCTGACAGCTCAGAGCCTGGAACTTGCTTCAGATTTTGTGTCTCCATCTCTCTCTGCCTCTCCCCTGCTCGCACTCTGTCTCTCTCTATCAAAATAAATAAACATTTAAAAAATTAAAAAAAAAGAAAGTGCCCTTGCTAAGGGGAGGCAGGGAGGCTATACTGGAGAAGCCATCAGGGGTCGGTTTGACTCCTGGCTCTGCCTACTTTTCGCTCTTAAATTAGACTGCACAAGAGACCGAACCTCAGTCTCTCCATCTGTAAAAGGGAATGGATAATGTTACCTGATTTGCATTTGAGACTCCGTGAAATAAAGCATGGAAGTCAGGAGTGTGGGACTTACTTTTGCCAGCTGGGGAAGTTAAAGACTCCTGAAACAGTATTATTTGTTCTTTGTGCCACTTTTTCTCCTGGATAGTCAGGAAGGTTACGTTTCCCAAACTCCGACATCCAGGTGTGGCCAAAGGAATGTGTGCCAAAATGATGTATGTCTCTTCGAGGCCAGACCTATACAAAATCTCCCATGTGGTAGCCCCTGCCTTTTCCCCCTCCTGTTGTGAACATTGGAGACCATATGACGAGGCAGGTAGCATCTCCAGATAGAGAAGGCTGAGTCCCTGAGTGAGTGATAATGTGGAGCCCAGTGCCACCCCTCCCCACCCAGAACCTCATCAGGCTGTGATGTGGATGAACAGTAGCTGAGCCAGCCTTGGCTTACAGACCTCCTTGTAAGGTTCCACCTGTACAGCAGATAGATACCCCAGAGCATCAGGACAAGAGTGTGCTTCCCACGTGGAGTTTTATGGGAGCCCAACAGTGGTCAGAAAGGTGTTTGCAGCATTTGACCTCATAGTGAAGGGACTATACTGACTCCGTCTGCCTCACACCATCTGGACTGACTCATCTCAGCTGCTCCTGCTTTCTGAGCAGTGCTGCCACAGGAATATCTATCCTCCTCCCTGTGACTTCTCTTTTGGGGGCGTTGAACTGACTGACCCTTTCCCCCCACCTTTTTTTCCCTAGCGAGGCTATTAAACTCCATTAAGTGACCAAGAAAGCTTGCAAACTTAGGGACAAGGTTGACTCCTCCAGATGTCTCTGCCTGTCTCTGTTGCATCCTAGGCTCTGTTGGTTTTGTTCCTTGACTTCTGTGATAAGCAGGGATAAAGGGAATTGGAGAATGCCCACTTCCCAGGCCTTGGCCGGGTACGGACCTGGTCCTATTGCCTGTGCCTAGGGCCCCACCTTTCCCACCCCACCATATCAGCCATGACTGTGGGACTCCTGATTAGCTCCTGGTCCCCAGTGTCATCAAGGGCTGCCCTGCCGTTTCCAGAAGCCATGGAGAGGCAGCTCTTAGGTATATTCCTCTTGTCCTTGACTTTGCATGAGAGAGCCCATGCCAGGCCTTCCTAGGGTTGGATCTGAGAAGAGCTCTTATAACCTCAAATTTTCTGTATCCAGGATGCCAACAGAGGTTACCCTGCCTTTTGGCGTTCGGGTAGAATGGGATCTGTTTCAAATGTTTGTATATTTCTAGGGATTCGTCACTTTTAACTGTTTGGTTTCTGTGACTTTCTATTGAAAGCCCCCTGGCTTTCACTGTCAGTTACTTCTTACATCTTCTCTCTGCTCTGCACCCTCCATATTTGGAACTCCATCTCCTTTCCTTAATTTTCCTTCATTCTTTCCTTGATGCATATACACACGCTCTTCGTGGCATGGCCGACTTTGGAGGACTTACGGAAAGGGATGGGGGTTACAGTACAGCAATGCAGGTGCGTCCAGCTGGGATGTGGGGTATGTTTGCTCTGGCCACCTCATCAAGAGGTTCTTGGTGGCTTCGGTCTCTTTGAAGGCTTTGGCCTCCCACCACGCTGTCCTGCCCCCTTCCTCTCCTGCATCCTCAGCAGCTCTGAGGCAGAGCAGACTGGCAGCAGACAGTGGCTTTGGGACCTGTTTGCACAACTCATCTCTGCCAGCCCTACTTGCCAGTTATTTCCCCACTGGTTTTGGATTAATTCCATCTGGCAGATGCATGACTCTCCCCCTGCCTTTCTTAGGCATCTCAGAAGTGGGCCCCATTTTGCCATTGGGGATCCTGCCCTTGCCTCCATCCTTGACGCTTACATGGAGATCCCTGCAGGCCACAGCCCCGCCCACACCCTCGTGCTTGTCCCACCAAAGGTATGTGGTTACTGATATGATAGAGGGTGGGAGGGCTCAGTAGTGGCTGCTTTGAGGTGAGCATTGAGAGGGGAGCCATTCTCAGTCTGGACCCTTGCGGTGCTGAGCGGCAGTGACCCACACATAACTAGATACAGGCCCCGAGGGAGGGTGTTGGTACGCGTCCCTGGGGTGCTCAGGCAAGGAGCTCCCTCTGTGCACCGTCCCATGCCAGGGCTTGAGTGGTGGGCTCAGGGCTCTGTCTCCTCTCTCTGTTTCCGTTTCAGTTGTTCCTCCTTGCAGTTATCCTCTTACGTGCTCATGGAGAATGGTGGGGGCAAGTCAGAGGGCCTACGACTTCAGGCCCCTGCCTTCTGGCTTAACCACCTCAAAGGCAAGAGAGTTTACTTCTCTCCATGTTGCATGTCAATCCCAGGAAAGGATTTAGATCATCCCTGGCTGAGTTGATAACCAATGCTAGACCCGATCTCCTGCCTGGGAGCGTGTAGAAGGGCCCTGTCTAAACCATGTGCCCCAGTCTGCAGCCAGCAGGGCAGAGTAGGGGGAGCTGAGATGCTCCAGGAAGATGCAGCGGGGTGGGAGCCTTCCTCTAACGGGGGGTTCTGGGTAGACAGAAATTAGACAGGTGTGGGCGGGACACCCCTGGTGTTTATACTGCTCTGCTAGGGCTTTCTGGAGTGGGGAGGGCAGGGCCCAAGCACATGGAAGATGTAAGATTGACCAGTAGGTGTGGTCTACAATCTGGGTCCTTGGGTTTTAGATTTAAATAACAATGATGCACTTTTGTTTTAATGAGTTTTTGCAGTGATGCATGGCCATTTCAGCACCAGAAACATACCTATGTCTGTCCCTCTCTGGGTCCAGTCTGTCTTTATCTCTGTGCCTCTGCTTTGTGACTTCCTTTCTTGCTCCCATTCCAGCCCTGTTCATTATTCTTCAGAAGATCACAAATGATAACTAGCTCCCTGTACCTGCTAGCCAGTGTCCTCTGGTGGGATAGTTCCTCCTGGGAAACTGGATTCCCCTTCCCCCCTCCCCCCCCCCCCCCCCCCCCCGCCCCGAGCCTGCACTCTGCATCTTACCCTTTCATCACTTGGTAATGCCTTGTTGGACGCAAGCGTTCAGAGTGATCCTGGTCTTATCCACCCTGATGGAGTTGTTGAAAGTGGCTTCCCTGGTTCTGATAACTCTGGTATGGGGTATGGCTGCACAAATGGGTGACAGGAGCACCTTGCTGTGAGCCTTTTCTGGTCAAGGACATCAAGCAGTTAGCTCCATTTGCTCCTTTGTTAAATCAGTATAGAAATAGATACCTGGGCAAATGCCCCTATTAACTGATGGGTCAGTGAGGCAAAGGTTTTTACACACCTGCTACATCCCAGGAGTCTTCTAGTCACGAGATACACCAAAGGTGTGTGTGGGGACAGGTTTCTCTTATCTTGAAGCACGCATCCTGGTGGAGGAGGAAAAAGGGAAGTGAGCTAACAAGCGAGATCATTTCAGAGAGTGTTAAAAATTCTTAATTCTGTAAATCACAAGTGCCTTGTGGACTGGGACCACTTGTGTAGATGTCTGCAGCCCCCAAGCAAGCCATGAGATAACCTGTACCCAGCCCCAGCTCTGCCATGTGGCAGCTCTGCAACCCAGGCATGCTGCTGAGCTGCTGCACGCCTGCCGTCCCATCTGCAAAGCAAGCTCAGAATGGGTCACCTCTCAGGCTGGCTGTGAGGTGTCAGTTGGCTGTGGGGCCAGGGCCGTAGCTGCCAACTCGGGGCCCTAGTCTGCAGGGTGGGGTGAAAGCAGTCAGTGAGGTACTTCTGGGTGCTGCCCCCAAGGCTGCTAGCTGGTACAGATTTAACCGATGATTATATTGGTTACCTAGGGCTGACATAACAGGTGACCAGAAACAGAGCAGCTGCACAGAACAGGAACTCATTCTCAGTCTGTAGAAGCTGGAATTCCAGGATCATGATTTCCGAGGGGTGGATCCTTCTGGCGAATTCAAAAGAGAATCATTTCTGTGCTTCCCCCCACCCCCCACCTGCTCTCCTATGATCCTTGGTGTTGTTTGGCTTATGGACACCTCACTCCAGTTTCTGCCTCCATCATCACATGGCCTTATCTGTAGGATTCTGTGTCTAAATGTTCCTCCTCTTATTAGTACACATGTCATTGAATGAGGACTCATGCTAATCCAGTATGAGCTGGATTATATCTGCAAAGACCCTGTTTCCAAATAAGAGTGCATTCACAGGTATCTGGGGGTTAGGACTTGAACATGCCTTCCTGGCAGACACATGGAACCCACAGCACCTGTCTAGTTTTATAGGTGTGATGTCTCCGCTCCAACTCCTCCTGAGCTATTCTTGTGTGTCTTGGTTTCTGTAGAATCAGGCAGCCTCTTCTATGTTGAACGAGAGGTGTGTGTCTTCCAGGTATGAGTGGTGGCCACAAACTCCCCTGGGAAGTGAGAACAGATGAGAAGCTGGGAGGCTTTACCTCTCTTCTTCCCTCTCTCGGGGGTTCCCCCCTCCTCTTTCACATCCTTTCTGTGTGCTATTGCCCCTCCCACCTCCAGTGGCCCCACTCTCTACAGAAGGAGCCGCCTCTGTGATTGAACCCTGTGCCTCTTCATCCATAGGTCTCATGAACCCCCTTCCCAGACACTGTCACCAACTTCAGGCCTGTTACCAGTTATAGGCATCACTACTCACATGACCTTCTCATGGGCCTGGTTCCTGGTCTTCTGATTCTGCCTTGGCTGCCTTAGTCATCTAAGGTGACCTCTCTAAGCTGCACATCCTTTAGCAAATGTGTCTGGTCCATTAGACTCTGGGCTCTATGATGATAGGCATGGGGTCTATGCTTACTCATCCCGTATCCCAAGTGCTTGGAACATTGTAGGCACTCAGCGGAAATTTGTCATATGAATACCCCAGTTACAAGACCTCAATAGCTCTCTTATTTCCTCCTTATATGGAAGGATGGACAAAGCCCTTTGTAAGTGTCTTTTAGACCTTTACACAGCACTCAGTCTGGGAAGCAGACCATATCGTCATATTCAGCCTCTGCGCTTTTGCACATGCTGTTCCCGTTTCCTGGAATGTTGTTCCCCACTTGATTAACTCTTTCATAGGTCAGCTCTCCAGAGAAGCCTTTCCTGGCAGCCTTCCCCACCACCAAAAATTAGGTTATAGTTTCCCAGTGTATAACTAATCTATGGAATAATCTATGTCCAATTAACAGGAACTCCTGCTAGACTGGATTGTCTTTGGAGGCAAGGGCTCTGTTTAGTTTGTCCCTTTATTTCCAGCATTACTGTATGTGGAAAGAATTCAGTTCATGGCTGCTAAAATGAAAACAAATAGTTCTTGAATATGTGCAAAATAATGAGGATGTCCCAAATAACCTCTAACTGTGATTATTTCCATTTTTTAGGTGAGAAATCAGAGACTCAGAGGTTAAATGACCTGGTTAGGTACACACAGCCAGAGCGGCATTGGTGGGTTGAGTGACCCCAAGTCCCCTGGGGGAAGCACATACTCAGACATACAAGAAGGCAAAGACTAGGATGTGGGGCAGGGGTCACATGGAGACCCAGGAGGCTCTAAGGGAGGCCCGGCTCCTGGCCATGCCCTTGCAGAGACTGTGGGAACTGCAGCCACTGCCCTCCTTGGGATTCTCTGGAAACTTCTGTTCCTACTGCTCTTTTTAAGTATTATTCTTGCAGTTCAACGTGTGGGGGACACAGTTTGTAGCAACTGCTAATGACAGGACTACTGAAAAAGACTGTCTATTTTTGGAGTTAAGCCTCAGCCTAAAAGAAATAAAAATAAACATTGAGATGTTTGGTTTTCTTTTTCTCTTAAGAAAAATCATATAGGAAAAAAAATCAATTCCATCTCAACACACTCTCCCTCCTAGTGATGGTGGAGTGGGAATTTACTCCAAGGCTGGAGGTCAGGGGGCCCTGGTTTAAATCTTAGTCCTGCCATGAGCTCACTTTTTCTTGGGATGCTGCCTTCAGTTCTTGCTGGTCCCAAGGACAGCCACGGGCTCAGACCTGGGCTGGCTGCAGCTTCCTTTATCTCCTCCAGTCACAGGTGGCCACACTGCAGTTCTCCGTGAAAGTCTGGACCAGGAAAGAGGGGTTGAGCTTGCCCAGGGCCACTCCCAAGTAGCAGTCTCCCTAAATTCTGCCTCATCTACCACAATCTTATTTGAATATCAGTGAATCATCAGCAGAGTGCTATGGCTAATAATGATATTAATACCGATCATATCAAACATACTCTGAGAGATTACTAGGTGCCATGCCCTTGCCGAGCATTTCTGGAACATTATCTTGTTCTGCAAATATTTATTTTTTGTGATCCCACCCCCAAAGGCAGAATGCACTTCCTGTTCAACTTCAACAGGACCACATTGATTTGAGCCTGGCCATTTGACTAGCTTTGATGAGCAGAATGTAGGAGAAGGAACAGGGCGCCAGTGTCAAGATGAGGTCACATGTTTCTACTCATCTTCCTCAGGCAATTCATCATTAGGAGAACTGGCTGATGGTAGCAGCTGCTCCTTCAGCTATATTCTTGGAATGAGGACAATAAGAAACAGATATGAACTCAAATTGGAGCCAAACCACACTGACCCATAGACCCAAGGAAGAGAAATGAATGTTTGTATACATCTTTAAGATTCAGGGATGTTTGTGACTGCAGCAGATGCTGACTAATAGCAAGAGCACACTCAAAGAATAATCTTGAGTAACTCACAGCAGATCCTCTGAAGTAGCTATAGTACTGTCTCATTTACCTGTGGGATTGTAGTAGATCTTTTTCTTTGAGGATGCCACCAAGCTATGACCAATACTCCCAAACCATGGGGTCTGGCAGCATCAGCTCTCTATTCAGGTTGTAGTCAGTGGGCTTTGAAGAACAGTGTCACTGTTGTAGGTGTAGATACTAAAGGGTTGACTGAGAGAGCCATCTGAAGGCAAGAGGGGACACCATCTCTTGGGTTCCTGCTAGTGGAAGGAAGTGAGAACAGTCCTTTATGCTCCAAAGAGAAATTGGCTTCTAGAAGGCCACCCTGCAGATTGGGGAGTCGGTGGTTGTCCACAAGACTTACTGTTGTGGAGGTCCGTGAGGATCCTAGTCACACAGTCCTCTAGCTCAGCTGGAGTGAGGGCCTGCCAGAGACGTGGGGCCTGTTGGGGCCGTTTGTAGATCCGAGATTCTCCTGAGCCCTGGTGGCCATATGCAGGGCAGCTGGAGGGTGGGTTATGCTGCAAAAGAATCAGGAAGGGAAACCTCTCAGAAACAGTGTTTCTGAGGTTTCATGTCTGAGTAGGAGATGTGGCTTCAGTATCTGGTTCCCACTAGGGACTCTTGAGCCATCTCTGGAAGTGTCTGAAGTATCTCCCAACACAATACCTGTTGTCACTAGAGCCTTCTGTCCACACTGCCCTAGCACCCAGCACCCGCTAGATACCCACTTCCAGTGCCTCCCTGGAGTTACTTCTCCCCAGATCTGGGCCTTTCTGTGTGAGGACCACAGAGAACCAATGTGTGAAGGATGCGGCACAGTTTCCTGTGAAGCGAAGGCATGTGTGTCAATGAGCCTGAACAGTTCTGCAGCCCATAATGGCTGCAAGGGCGGCGGAAAGAGCCGACTGGAAAAGCATTATATTGATTCCAAGAAGTAACTAAAGTGAGAGTTCAAAATACGTTCTGGAAGGCAGGCAGCCCTTGGCTCTGGTGAGGCACTAATGAGCTCCCCAGCCAGCTCCAGCTCGACCTGCATCTTCCCGGCAAAAGACCCAGGGCTGGCATTGAAGAGGGCGCCAGCAAGGACGGGTGACGAGGTGATTAATGTGGAGCAGCTTCATGGGCTCATACCAGCTCCTCTCTGAGTCTTTTGTTTCTTTTTCCTTTTATCTCTACAAGGCAAAGCAAGGAGCCTGGGAATACTTCCCTGTATCATATTCTGATTTGTTCGCTTGTATAAATGAGCCAGTCTTTCAGAAGAGAGTAACTCTTTCTCCTTTAAAGTCGTGCAATGCCCAGTGATTTGCCTTGTTTCCTCTCCCATACTCCTCAATCCCCTGCTGGCTCCTGAGGCTGTCACCCTGTTTTCAGGTGGGTGTCAGGATGCACATGTCACCTGGAGGGCAGGTGTCTAAGCCTTATATCTGGGGAGGGGCCTGATGGAGAGCAGGTGTGTGCCAGCCTATTGAATGGACAACTTTACTTATGAGGTTGCATCATTGTGTTTTCATGCCCAGACTCAAGAGGTTGGCTTTTCTGTTTATCCATCCGAGATTGGTACCTTGTCTCCTGTGCAACCTGTTTGTGCTAAAGTGCATCTTAAGCAGAGAAACAACAGGACGCAGGCCAGGAAGAGCCTATATATTTTTTTTTTTACAGCCTATTAAAATAGCATCTGTATGCCTTTTTTGCACCTTGAATTTAAAAAAAAATTGCTATATTTCTCTTGCTTTTTCAGTGGCATGCCTCTCTAGCACATGTTTAAATTCTGGACCCTGAAGCAAATATCTTAGTCATGAGCCCTGCACATCAGACTTAGAAGGAAGGAAACCTGAGAGCCACCAATAGCAAATATAAGAAAATAGTCAAGTCCCTGAACAGGAAACGGCATGACCTTTCATCCTTCTGTGCCTTTCGCTCTGCCATTCTCTTTGCTCTGTGCCCCTTCAAGCTTAGTTTAAATGTCACCTTCTCTATGAAGACTTCTTTCATGTTTTCAAGCAGATATGAACATTCCCTCTTCTTAGCTCTTCTGGAAATACCTCTAATGTAAAATATTTGGTGTGTGTTAACTCAATTAAATACTCTATGCCTAGGTACTATTATAGGCACCAGGGATGCAGGGGTTGATCAGACTTGCAAAGTGTGTATTGTAGACCATCACTGTGCAAGGGAACTCTCTGTCATGATGGGAATTTGTATCTGTGCTGTCTGCTGTCCATAATTCAGTAGCCATGTGTGGCTCTTGGGTGCTTAAATGTGGCTGTTGTGACTGAGCAACTGAATTTTAAATTTTATTTAATTTCTATTAGTTTAGCCACCCATGGCTGGTGGCTACCATATTGGTTGGGCAACATCATTCTATAGGGAGAGTTGGGTTTTGAAAGAGTCAGTAGATCAATATATTATGACCAATTATGATGGGGGCAAGTTGGAATCAAATAGAGTATCGTGGCATAGAATTAAGTGGGAAGTCTGTTTTGGTAAATGAACTACAAGAGTTTCCTGGAAGAAGTGACATTTGGATCTAAGACCTGAAGGATGAGAAGGTGTCAGCTATTTAAAGAATAGGAAGCCTTTGTAGGGAAAGGGAACGTTGAATAGGAAACACTTGAGGTAGGAATGAATGTGGCATGCTGGAGGAATTGAACGTGGTAGAGTGGATGGAATGGAGTGGGTGAGTGCTGGGAGTGGAGGCTGGGGAGATAGTCAGGGGCCGAGATCACCCAAGGTGTTGGAGGCCATGGGGCGCAGGTGGGGGCTTGTTGGAAGTCCTCCCATCCAGTGACAAAAGCAGGGCACCAAGTCCACATCTCCTGGCCATCAGCTCAGTACTTCTGCTGTGCCATCCTACCCAAGAAATGTGGGCTCCCAACCTTTGCGGGATGCCAGTCTGGTGGTGAGCCTCATCTACATTCTGTTTCCATCCCTGTCTCCAGCATGACTTATTTAGGCCTGTCTAATTTATGTAGCTGCTGTACACGGTGGTGCATGTCGGGCTCAGAGGCCTGCCGTATTTGTCTCTGTGAAAGAGAAATACTACCTTCTGCATTGGAGCCATCTTTTCTGATCATGCTGCTTGGTAGTTAAGATTCTGGGAGCATTTAGCACGAGGAGGAATTGCTGTAGTGACAAGTGGATCATTCTGTAACCTCCTCTTAATTGGATGAAGTGACAGCCCCAGCGAAGATTCAAATAAAATTTGGTGTAATTAGGCTGTACTGATGGGCTGATGCCAGAACCAGTGTGGAAGTCTCTCAGCTGGTTCTTGGAACCATGGAGGAATCCTTGGACAGGAGGATACAGTGCTTGAAATCCAGGTGGAGGTGTTCACTTCAACTGTTGATCCTCCCCATGAATTCGGTGGGCCTGTTCTCAAGAAGTTTCTTTGAAGGAAGTGGTGGGAAGCACTGAGGCAGAGGGAATCTCTTAGTTTGAATTCCCTGGAGATAAAATCTGAGCCAGCAAGTTGGATGCAGAGGGTTTATTCTGGAAAGTTGTATCGAAGCTTCACTCATTGATAGAGGAGTGAGGAAGGCAGAGGTGGGCAGAGGGAGAAGCTGATCTACGACGTGGTTACAACTGGAGATGTAGGACTTGGGCAGTCCTGACACAGAACCCTGGAGCCTGGATGGCCCTTTAGCATTGTTCCAAATTCAGGAGAGAGGACCAGCCTTTGTGTTCGCATGCAAACCAGTCATTGGCCATGTCCTCTGACCTCCAGCAAACATAGACTTGGATGAGTCAGTTCTCAGAGAGGGATGAAAGTGAGCAGTCAGCAGTTGGCACTCTCAGCTGCTGGGTGAGGAGTGCACCTGCTCCCATGTAAGAAGAACACTACCATATCCACTGCAAATTCAGCCGGAACCCACAGCTCCCTGTTGCCTTGGCTATTCCTGACCTTCCTCAGAGGAACCCCTGCACCTTGAACTTCCCAGCTCTTCTCTTCCAGTCCTTTTTACTCTGTCTTTTACCTGTTCTGGGTGAAATGGAGCAAGTCCTTTGACTACCTGGACTCTAGTATCCCCTCCCTCCCTCCTTCTCCCCTACTTGCTTCTAGCACCTGCACTGGCCTCCAGGGCTCCTTTCCGCCCACTTCGTGCTCTTGTTCCCCAGGGCTGAACAACTGTATCTGAAGGCATCTTCCCAGTGTACTTCCCACTTCCACAGTGATCCTTCCCTTTCGGGGGTCCAGTTGCCAGCAGTGAGTCCAGAAGCCTAACATTTGCCATCTGTCAGAGCACCATGGTGGGCTCCAGATCAGATATCAGAATGAGGATCACTACTCTGATCATTTCCAGATAAGCTATACCAGGGACACAGGCATAGATTCTTTTGTTTTGTGTCATACTCTGATCACTTTGAACCTCTCTCATCTATAAAATTGGGCTGCATCTACCCACATCACAGAGCTGTTGTGAGGACAAGCAAGACTGACCCACAGCACAGCACCCGGCACATGGTAAAGATTATCATTATTTTGTCTTCATTGAAATCCATGGTCAACACAGCTAGGCCAAGGGCAGTTGAGTCCGGATCTCAGGGCCAAGTGGAGAATCCAAATGCAGAAATGCAGTCCCGGTGTAGCACATAGTCTTGAGAGGAGAGGAAGTAGCTACGGTGAAGCAGGTAATCCACAGTTTGATTGGCCAGCCAAGTCAAGGCCAATGCTCCAGGGATCTGAAATAGTGGATGCCTTGAGGGCTACATCTAAGTGCAAACCCACATCTCACGGCCAAGGGTCAAGCAGCGTTCAGTCCTGGTTCACTCCCCTCCTCCACCTATACCTTCCTCCCAGCCAGCTCTCTCCCTGTGCAACCACAGGCTCAGCTTCTGCGTGGGAGAAGGAGGCTCTGAGAGCCGTGCCTCCTCGGTTCTGTAACTCGGGCCCGACGTAGGCCTCTGCTGTCCTTGTGTGCGACAGGGAGCCCATCTGGAACCCCACACGCCAGTCATGTTCTTCCATTGTTGGACACGCAGCAGGGCGCCACAGGCAAATGGAAAAGAAAAAGGCTTGATCACTGTTTATTTTCCTTAATTTTCATTGTGCTTCTTTTATTTTTACCCTTGATTATAAGAAAAGTTCCTCTCTTGTTTTTTTTTTTCTCCTTTGCAGCTGTTAGTTTGAATAGCATCTGCTAGACCTACCCCTGGTAGGCTCAGAAAAAAGAGAAATTAGCCAAAAGGGAAACAAAGAGAAGCATTTTTAGGTGGGGGCTTCATTTTGCCAAACCTGTAGTCTTTCGCCTGACTTCCAGAGGCGCCTTTGAATCCCAGCCAGATTCTGGAGCAAGAGTATTTGTGTTGTTGCCATTGTTCTTTTCTTTTCTTTCCTTTTTTTTTTTCTGTCTTTATTTGAAGACAAATGGTCTCCTTGAAGCCCCTCTATGAATAGTTCTGTGGATCCAGTCATATTCTTTATTAGGGAGGGGGAATCTACTTGTCAAGTGGTAAAGATTCCTGTTGTTTTCACGTCCTTTATTTACTCCTTCAGTCTTGTGTATTTATTCATTCATCAGACACATTTATGTATCTGCAAATCGCTTGCATTTTGCCAGCTAGGATGCAAAGTTAAATTAGATGCTTTCCCTGACCCCAAAGATATTCAGTCTGGCGGGGAGACTTGCACGTAAAGTGATGATTGCAGTAAAGGATGAACAACACCACATACTGAAAATGGTCATTATTAACGTCTGGGTGTGCTGTCATGGTCCCTCGGCCCAGTTCTCCACTTCAACACTTGCTGCCTGTGTGACCTTGGGTAAGCTATGCTTTTCTCGTCCATTTGCTCATCACTTATAATGTGGGAGTGCTAGAATTCATTTCAGAAGGTTATGAGGATTATATGAGATGATATATAGGTGGTGCTTGGTGGAATGCTGGGGGTGGAGTGAAGTGTTCGTAAATGTCACCTGCTGTCCCTGCTGTTGTTGAGTAAGGGAGAGCTCAGGCTGTGGCTCCAGGGACTGGGCTTCAAAATGTGGCCCCATCGCTGAATAATTTAGTCTATGGCAAGTCAGTTAACTTCTCTTCCCTTGCAAACTGGTAACACAATTTTACCTACAAGGAAGACAATATTAGTGAACGTGTTCTGGTCATGGACCAGCAGTATCAGCATTGCTGGAGGCTTATTACAAATGTTAATTCTCAGGCACCACCCCAAACCTATTGAATCAGATTCTGGAGTAGGGGATAGGATTCCGTGTTTTAAAAGTCTGCCAGGAAAAACAAATAAATGAAAATAAAAGTCTGCCGGGGATTATGATGTGTGCTAAAATCTGAGAAGCCCAGGGATAGAGATGAGGTATGAAAGTTGTCCAGCACACAACCTGTCCAAATACTGAAGATTCATAAAGGTTTTTACAGCGGTTACTGCAGTGGGAGCAAAAATAACGGATGGTGGGTAAGGGTACAGCATGCTTCATGAGGAGGTTTAATTTGAGCTGGCTCTAGGAGGATGATGGGAATTCTCTGAGAAAGAAGAGCACTTCTGGGAAGAGGCACAGTCTGGGGCAAGGCCCAGTAGTATTTGGGGAATGGCGCAAAATTTGGGGCTGCTTAGGCATAATGCTCAAGGAGAAGGGTGGCTGGAGATGCAACAAGAGAGACCCAGTCTGATAGAGTCATAGAGTCTGGTTTGACCAGGACAAGGACTCTGAGCTTGATCTTGGGAACTGTTGATGGGCTTTAAACACAGAAGTGACAAGATCAGATTTGTTGTTGGTAAGATGAGTCGTGGAGGACGCAGAATGTTAGCAGGAGGACTCAGTGGATGAGGGCGAACTGTGGTCCCCTGAGTCCCCAGAAGAAACTATCTACTGAAATTGAACATTGACTGGTATACCAGTTGTCCTTTTTTTTTTTTTTATTTCTTCCATCCAGCTTCCTGCAAATATTCACTGAATACCTCCGATGATCCAGGTGTTCAGGCATACATGCAGAAGACAAGACAAGCAAAATAATCCTTACCTGACTGTGATGAGTTTGATTATTCCATAGTGTGATAAGGACTGAGGGTCAGCCTCTACTGATCACGTGGCACATGGTAGATGTTATTGATGTAATCACTGCTAGTTAGTATCCTCTGACACTGTTCTTGAGGCTTCCCAAGGATAGTCTCCTGAAGTTCTCACAGTGACCCATTTTATAGCCAAAGAAGCTTCACTGGGGGATGTCAAATGTATCAGGACATTAAAAGGAAAGTAATAGATACCAAAGAGAATAGAAGGTTTGGGGAAGTCTTCTTCCCCATCACCCGCCCTCCACCCTCCATGGGAACATGCAGGTACAGAACAGAGCTGAGCTGGCAGGACAGTCAGGAGACGGGCATAAGGCCATCTGAGCCTCTAGACAAAGAAGGGTTGTTTTGTCCTGTCACCAGCAGGGCAGTCTTTAGAAGATGTTAAAAAGGTGGGTGACATGATGAGAGCAGCTTTGGAGAGACGCCCTGACATCTCTGAGTATTTGATGGCAAAAAGTGAGGTCTTGGGAGGTAGCATTTTGTGAGGGATGCTGACATTTATTCATAGCATTTCTACTACTTTGCTTAATTCTCTTAAAATCTGTCTCTATGTCAGAATCTCAGCAGGATGAGTGAGGCACTGAGCTCTTCGGTTCCACCCCCCTCCCCAAATCCCATTAGTAACAGCTCATCAGTCCCTGCAGAGTAGTGATGGCAGCCACCAAGGGATGAACGTGGGCTCTGCTTGTGTGTTGTCAGAATGGGAGGTAGAGTGGGGCCAAGAGGAGAGATGGAGAGGGCGAACCCTACCCTGTGCTGTGTTCTTGTCACGCACCAGCTCATGTAATGCTCTCTACGTGGGGAATAGACGTTGTTCCCATTTTACAAAGAGCAAGTGAAGCTCAGAAAGGTTATGTGTCTTGCTCGTGGTTGTACAGCAGCCAGTTGCCTGCCCTTTTGCCAAAGGCCACCTGGCCTCAGAAGGCTGGTTTTGTTTTTCTGTGGAGATGACGTTAGTGCTAGTGACACCTGAGCAGTGAGAGTCAGTCTTTATGATGGACACATTTCTAGCCACTTCCAAGGTGTTTGGGTCCTGTATGTAGGCAGAACAGTGCTTCCTTCCCTAAGATACCCAGATTTTAATCCCCGGAACCTATGAATCTCTTACGTTATGGGACTTTGCAGATGTGATTAAGTATTTTAAGGTGGGGAGATGATACTGAATTATCTGGGCTCAGTGTAGTCTTAAGGGTTTTCATAAGAGGGAGGCAGGGGAGTCATAGTCCGAGGAGATACGACAATAGAAGGAAGGAGAGAGGTAAAGAAGGAAAGAGAGATTAGAAAATGCTGAGCTAGTGGCTTGAAGGAGGAGGAAGGGGCCATGAGCCAAGGAAGGCGGGTGGCCCCTGGTATCTGAATAAAGCAGGGAAACACCATCTCCCCTGGATGTTCCAGAAGAAATGCAGTACTGCTGACTCATGGATTTTAGGACCATTCACACCAGAACTGTAAGACAGTACCCTCGTTTGAAACCTCTAGGTTTGGGGTCATTTGTTAGAGTGGCAAGAGGAAAATAATAGAGGTTTCCAGGGCTGGTAAGGCACGTGTCCCCATGCTTCGCTTTGCATGTATAGAAAAGATGAAATTTGTATAGCCTCAGCCACACTCCCCTTCACTGAGACTCACTTTCCTCACTTGTAAATTTTGGGAGAGTGTTAATTGTCATTGTGCAAGTTTGTGGTTACCTCACACTCATTGTTCCAATATCAACTGATATTTTATTTCTCAGGGAAAACCTCACTCCATCCTTAGATGATGTAAACCCCTGAGTTACACATTATTCAAACACTGTACACCTCGCTTCCCATGTTTGTCTTCTGTAAGAGTTTCATGAAGGGGTTATTTAGACAAACCAAGATGTAGGGACAGAGTTAAGAAAACAAAGAATGAAGAGGCAGCCAGGGACATGCTGTGGCAGGAAGCTTGTATTTTTCAGGGCTTGAAGGGGCAGAGAAAGGGAGAGTTGGGGTGGGGAGAATGGGTAGACACAAGGCAGCTCCAGTTTCAGAAGAAGCGGCTGTTGCCAAAGAAAAGGCATTGAGGAAGGGAGGAAATAGGTGCTTCCTTTTCATCTTTGATAATCTAGGATACCCTCTTGTTGGCTGGGGCAAGAATCTCCACTGAGAGCTGAGGGCAAAGGGCTGACACAGTTGATGGGGGTAGGTCTCCAGGTGCATGGGGCAGAGCAGAGACTGGATTCAGTGCTCAAACAGGATATTCTGCACAAATATGCAGCTGATGTTAATTTACTTTTCACTGTTGTGTAATATTCCTTCACAAGATTTATCTTGCGGTGATATAACACATGACATGCGAGATGATTAGATTGAGTGAACTTTCTGATGGCAAGGATTTTGTTGCTTGGCCCACCATCAGATCTATAGAGACAGAACACCTAGTAGATGATTAATGAGTGTTTGTTGAATGAATAAATGAATATGCAACTCTGAAAATACACTGAAAGTCACAGATTGTTCTGCATAAGTTCATTTTCATTAAGACCAGCTTTAGACATGCCAAGTAATTTTCCTAAGGTCAACAGGTACTAAGAACTAGAGGCAGGATTTGAATCCCAGTCTCCTGGGTCCAAGTCCAGTGGTATTCCTACCACAGACCAGTTGCTTAGGCCATCTGGTCTGCTTATCTCTTGTAGGCTCCTTGGGTGGCTTGCTCCCTGTGACCACATAGCCTCCAAGGTACTGCTGCCTGGACTGGAGTACTTTTCCCAAGGAAGCACAGTGAACACATCTCAGGAGAAGCAGGTGCCCTCTTTCTGGGAACCACTCTGAATTTAGAAACACATAGTTGGCTGCATTGAGTGGAAAGGGAAATGGCACCTTGTATGGTAGAGCTGAAGACGGAGGGTCACTCCAGGCGTGAAGATCTAGAAGGGGGCATTGTACCTACTTATCAGGTCCCTGTCAGTAGAGCATAGGCTATTACTGCACCAAAATGGTGGACCCCCCCCCCATTGCTGTGTGTGGACCACCAACTGCATCTAGGGGTATGGCAGGGAGCTGTGGGAGAGCTGTTCCCCAGACCCAGCCCCTATCCTGCCAGATTCTGTGGTTGCCACAGTCTGTAGGAAAGGCTGTCCTGGGCAGTGGGCACTACCACCTGTGATGGGCAGCCCACCCACAGCTGGACTGCTGGCTACTGTGGAGCTGGGCAGGATCGGGTTCAAATCTCAGGTTTCTGTGTGTTTCTAGAGTGACTCCTTTTCATCTCTGCATGTCAGTGTCCTCATGTAACATAGAGACAGCAAGTCAGTAATGCTTTCTTTGCAAGACTAGTGTGAAGATTTAATAATAAAAATAGTAACAAGATAATGTTAATGGAGCACTTATACAGTAGGCATTGACCTAAATGCCTTTTGTGTATTTACTTATTTAATGCTCACCCCAATTCCCTAGGACCTGCTATTACCTTTATTGTACATGTGAAGACACTGAAGCTCACAGAAGCTATGAGTTGCTAGAGTCATTCACTTAGGAAGCGGCAGGGTCAGGATTTGAACTCAGGTTGTCTGAGTCTGATAGCCATGCTTTCCATCCACTAAAGTTTACCACCTCTTAGGATAGATTTGAGAAACTGTTAAAACTTGCCATAGGCCCAAGGAGCATCTGGCATGTGATGAGACAGTCTCTGAGGTATCCAGTCCTGTAGAACTCTGCTGTCCAACATGGCAGCCACTGGCCATATGTGGCTCTTTAAATTCAACTTTAAATTAATTAAAAATTTCAGTTTCTCAGTCACATGGGCTGCCTGTGCCTAGTAGCAAACATATGGGGCATTGTGGTGATAAAACATCTCTGTCATTCCAGAAAGTTCTGTTGGACAGTGCCTGCTATGGATGATGGCAGAGCCCTGAGTTTGGCCAGAGAATGGACAGACTGACCCAGAGTTCCCTTACGATCTAGAAGGAACAGTGAAGGAGGATTCCGGCTCCAGCTAGGATGGAAACCATCCAGCATTCCTTCTGAGAGGCGGTTCTTTGGCCAGCCCATTTAGAGTAGAAACACCTGTTTCAGGGTGTCTCGGTGTGGTGTCAGGGAAGAGAGAAGACTGCTTCAAGGAGTAGAGGGTCACATGCTAACAGGCTGTGCCTTTAGCAACCTACAGGCCGTTAGTTAAATGTGCAAGCTGAGCTAGTGGTGTGGTGGGCAGGGGAAGCCACACCAGAGTGGGTACAGGCGATGGAGACAGCAGATCTGGATGATTCTTGTTTGAGACCAGCAGTATTGCTTCACCTGGAAGCTTATTTGAAATGCAGAGTTTAGCCCCAGTCTCCACACCTGTTGAGTTGGAATCTGTATTTTCACAAGTCCATGAGGTGATTCATGGAGCTGGTAACCTTCAGGAAGCACGGCTGTAGTGGATGGTTGGGTGTTTCCAGCCAGGTGACAAAGGCGAAGGGAGCTACAGGCTGGCAAGTGCCCCTGGAGAGCGGATTCCGAGGTGGATGAGCAGGCATGTGTAGAGGCTGGTGACGACGTGAAGGAAGCGACGAGGCCAGTGGGCAGGGGTTGTGATGAAGCTGAACGGTGTCAGATGCTGCAAAGCAGGGGAGCAAGTGATAAAAAGGAGAGTGGGGAGTGCCAGGGCATTGATGTTCTCTGGAAAAACTGGTCTGGAAGAGCATCAAGCCAGACACAGAATGGGGAGATTTAAGGGTCAGGCACTGGATAGGTGTCCACCACATGTCTTGTTGCCCAACCAAATGGGTTGACCTGATGGGTGAAGGGAGGAAAGTGTCTGTGAAATGAGAAAATGGAAGTGAGAAATGTACCTGTGTGTGTATGAAGGGGGGTGTGTGTGTGTGTGTGTGTGCGTGCACACGCGCGGCACCAGGAGTGCCCTGGGAAAAAGCCAGGTCCCGGACCACGTACCTGGTTCATGACAGGACTGACATGGGCATGCCGCTGTTCTGATGACGGTCCCAGGACCCCAGAGAGCCCTCAGATCCCATAGGCCTTCCACCCTCACATCCCAAACTGAGCAGGCAGACCCTCTTCCCCCAGCCTGCTTCTTTCTGTCTCTCAGTGCTGCTGTCCCCCCACTCGTTCAGCCAGAGCCCGAGTGCCTGCCGGCCTCTCCTAGGCACCTGGGAAGGCCGCTCCCCGGCGCGCGCCAGCCCACCCGCCCGCTGCTGAGACCTTCGGAGCTTCCCTCCAGCTCTGTTTTCGGTTGACCCATCTTCCCTCCCAACTCCCCACGTCATCCTCTCCTCTCCACACACCCCTGTTCCCACCTCTTGGCGGCCTCCTACTGCGTCTAAGATGTATTTCAGACTCCTGGGACCTACTTCAGCCATCTGTTGTTGACACCTTTCCAAGCCCTCCATTCCTGTCCAGGCCCGAATAACCTTTGTTCTTGAAATTGCCCTGAAGGTGCAGACACCCCAGCTATGTGTGTGCTACTCAGACACCACTGATCAGTCCTTGGACAGGTGCTGTCCATTGAGAGGTAGCACTGAGTTCTGTCCCCACAGTCTCTTTCATTCTCCTCTCCTTTGACCTTTGTCACAGTTTGTTAGCTGTGTGTTTATGTGAGTGTCCTCACACAGACCGAGGGCTCCGGGCAGCAGGGCAGACTGGACACAGGGGAAATCTCTCCCACTTCTCCCATGCATCGGGGTTACTGAGCCCCAGCTCCAGTACACAGGTGTTAAAAGTGCACTAGGCAGGGAGGGTGATTGACAAAGTGGTCTCTGGACCAACAGCCTCCGCACCACCTGGGAGCTGGTTAGGGACTCAAATTCTTGACCCCTGACCCAGACCTACTGAATCAGAAAGTTTGGGGTTGGGCTGAGTAATCTGTATCTTGCTTGAATAAGCCCTCCAGGAGATTTTTAAAAAGTTTTTTAAAATCTTTCTTTAAAATTTTTTTAATACTTATATTTGAGAGAGAGAGAGAGAGAAAGAGGGTGAGTGCTAGAGCGCGCTAGCAGGGGAGGGTCAGAGAGAGAGGGAGAGAGAATCTGAAGCAGGCTCCAGGCTCCGAGCTGTTAGCATAGCACCCAAAGCAGGGCTTGAACCCACAGAGAAATGAGATGATGATGTGAGCCGAGCCCAAGTTGGACACTTAACGAGCTGAGCCACCCAGGTGCCCCAGCCCTCCAGGAGATTCTGATGCACACTCACACTGCAGGCTTACTGACGTAGGGGAGTTGCCATAACAAATCTGAAAATGTCTAGTGGTTAAAACAGGAAGGAAGACTTATTCCTTACTTAGGAAACATCAAAAGTGGGGAGCTCATCTCCAAGTGTTGACTCGGGGACCCTGGCTCTGTCTTCTGTCAGCTGCTTTGACCATGTGGCTTCTAAAGTCACCCTGATCTTTTGTATCAAACGTTTGAAGAGAAATGTTTATTTTCTGATGTTATTGTTGTTTTGTTTGTTGGGATAGACCCAGCCTGAAAGTGGCACGTATTTTCACTCACTCGCTGTAGGCCACACCTAATTCCAGGGGAGACTGGGAGCGTCACCCACCTTGTGCCAGGGAGGAAAGGGGCACAGACATGTGGACAGTGAGACAGCCTCTGCCAAGTGAGATGATCTTTATTCATTTATGAAAGAACAGCTGAGACCCAAATGGCACCAGGCCCAGGGCTCATTCCTGGCAACGTGACAGTGGAGACCCACCAGTCACTGGCATAAATCAGTTACTTAGACTAACAGGACTGGACGAGCCCCCTACAGAGCAGGAGCAGGAGCAGCAAACAGATGAATGGGAGCTCACCACCCATTTGAAGTGTTTGTAACTTCTGGGCCATTCGTAGTTGGGTTTATGGTGCGGGGGGATCTCCTCCTTACTGTTGTTCTTTTGTGCCAGACACAAAGCTATGGTATTTAAAATACTTTTGTTAACGTTTAATTTTGAGACACAGCGCAAGACAGAGCATGAGCGAAGGAGGGGCAAAGGCGGGGGGTGGGGAGGGGGTTACACAATCCGAAGCAGGCTCCAGGCTCTGAGCCTGATGCAGGGCTCGAACCCATGGACAGATCATGACCTGAGCTGAAGTCGGACGTTTAACTGACTGAGCCCCCTAGGTGCCCTGATGCTACGGTATTTTTAACATTAAATAAGGACAGTGGATGAGGAAAGCAATGCTCAGGGAGGCTAAGTGGCTTGTCCAGGTCATAAGCTCGCTAGCTGCAGAGGATAGCGTTGACTCTAAGCCTTATGACCCTAAAGTCTAGAGTTTTCACCTACACTTTGATATCTGTATCATAGTGCATCCTTCTAGAGGCTTCTCCAGATCAGCCTGAGGATCAGAGAACTCAGAGCTGGGAGGAAGCCCCGAGGCCTTATTGCCCAAGCCTCTTACCCCAGGCTGGGGGCATTCTGCTTCTGAATCCTGCCTCTGCCATCAGAGCTTCTGCGTTCTGCAAGGAGTCCGGACGTCGGCATCCCTCTGGGGTCTCTCCTGCCCCGGGAGATGTTCGCAGCTCTCTGCAGAGTGCCTGGCATTCTCCGCCTACCTCAGGCTCCGGAGCCTGCCCTCCCTGCTCTGCTCTGCATGCGTGGAGCCTTAAACAGCCTGAGCTCACGCTGCACAAGCAGCATCCAACCCCACGTGTGCCCCACGTGGCGGTTAGTTGCTGGGGGTCCCTGGAAGCCTCTCGGACACCAGGTTAAGTCACCCGCAGGTACTCTTTCATTAACACGCACCCCTGCGATCTCTAAGTGCTAAGTCTTTTCTATCCTGATCAAAGTGGCGTTAGGAAGAAGGCTTCATTTTGGTTAAAATTAGATTAAAGGGATTTTTTTTATAAGTTAGGTTGGATTTTATGAAGATGCCCTTTTCCACGGAAAGTAGTGTTCTCCTAAATGGAAAAAAAAATAAATGAAATCTTTTCTTGATCATTTTTGTTAAAAAAAAAAAATTGGAGTCTTAAATATTTCTGCCATCTGTTCCCTATTATTCCTGAAACTTTGTGTTGAGTATCTGGGGGATGGGAGAGACTCAAAGGGCCATCAGAATTGTTTTAAGTAATTAAAGCTGATAAAATTTGTAAGTTTTTATCTAATCTCTGGATGATTTGATTGGAGTCAACCAGATGTAAAAATGCCTGTGACAAATTATTCTGTGCCTATATGACATGAGGTTTTGACAAAATATCTTGAAAACAGCTGCTAAGTATGAGATTGGGGATTTGACAGTGCAGGAGGACGATTCTGTGTACTCAGGAAAGCTTGGAGAAAATCCAAAAGAACTCTGGTCATAAGAATTAATTGTGCTTATGCAAGAAGAGCCATATTTTTGTAATGGAGAGGCAGGCAGTATCTATGGCTAAGCTCTTTCTCTATGTGAGGAGCAGGCTATGGGCACATATTTTCTGGTAACCTCTGGGGATCAGTCAACCAAGCTCTTATTTCAAGATCAAATTCTAGGGGGTGCTTGGGGGCTCAGTCAGTTAAGTGTCCAGCTTCGGCTCAGATCATGACGTCATGTACATGGTACATAGGTTCGAGCCCCGCATTGGGTGCTGTGCTGACAGCTCAGAACCTGGAGCCTGCTTCAGATTCTGTGTCTCCCTCTCTCTCTCTCTCTCTGACCCTCCCCTGCTTGCGTTCTCTCTGTCTCTCAAACATAAATAAAAAAAAATTTTTAAAAATTCAGGATCAAATTCCAGTGTGCATTTTTAAAATAATTTTTTAACATTTGCTTTTGAGAGAGAGAGAGAGAGAGAGAGAGAGAGAGAGAACAAACATGAGCAGGGGAGGGGCAGAGAGAGAAGGAGATACAGAATCCGAGCTGGTTCCAGGCTCTGAGCTGTCAGCACAGACCGTGACGCAGGGCTCGAACCCATGAACTCTGAGATCATGATCTGAGCCAAAGTTGGACGCTCAACTGACAAAGCCACCCAGGCACCCCTCCTGTGTGCATTCTTTACCGAGTGATCTGTAAGTCCCACAACAGTTTGCATGTGTGTGACGCCCATCTCCCTGCACTATGACGACACTCTATTTCTCCACTATTGGCTCTGCCACTTTTATCCATATAAACTGGACTAATCACCTAACTTTTCAAGCCTTTGTATTAAGGTGTGTAAGATGTAGTGAATTTTACCTCCCAGTCCTCCTGAAAGATAAATAAGATATGACACATTTTATTACTTGTGTAAAGCCCACAGTTTGGTACCTTGGAAATGGTCAGTTTGTGTAAACTCCTTTTTCCTTCCTTATTGGACATCCCAAAGAGTGTGATTTCCTCAAGAGGAAGAACTTTTTCTTCTTCTTGTAGTCACATAGGAAGCATTTAGTATGTGTTTGTCAAATGTGAGTGAGTGAATGAATAAGTGGTAAGTGGATGAATGAGCCTTGCTGTTTTCTGCAGTATTTCTAATACCTGCATTGATTGTCCCAAAGATGGGGTTTTCCCCAAAGGAATGGAGGTATGTTGTGGAGGCTCTGGTAGGAGTGACCCCTTTCCCTGCAGCATTTGCTGCTACTTTGTAAGATGTATCTGTCTCAGCATCTTTTCTTTCCTTTTGTTAGAGTAGCAGGTGTGCCCACCTCCCTGTGATGGTGGGACCCATCCTTCTTGATTCCTCTTTGTGGTATCCAAGGACTTTCCCCTTCTGACTGTTTCTGCTTGGCTTCTAAACTTGTCCCTGTTACCATGACTCTGAGAAAGAACACCTTGCTTGCTGGGCACATGCACGGATCATGATAATAACAGGGAATGAGCTCTCAGGATTACTAAGTACTTGAATGGTGTTACCTCATTTCCTTCTCACAGTGCCCATTAATGCAGATACTACACTCTTGCCCCATTAGAAGTGAAGAAACCAGGGCTCAGAGAGAAGTAAATTGACCAGGGACCACAGCTGCAGAGCTAAACCCTTGCTTTTAGGTCAAGGTTTTTGAGGCAACTGACCAACTTCCCTGGCCACTCTTGTTTGCTTCCCAGTTGGGACTGGGCTTCCATGACTGATGTTTCTTGGTTTTCCGCCTATTTCTTCAGCTTAAAATTTCTGTCCTAGTCATAGTCATAGGTTTGTGTTTTTATACCTTTCCCTTCAATGGGGCGTTCCCCCAGAGTGCTGCTCACATATGCCTTCATGCTCCATGTTCTTTCTGTGATTCTATCCTGTCTCATTACTTTAATTATGACCAGGGAGGCTGATGACTCCCACACCCGTATCTCTTGCTAAGACAGTTCCAGTGAACTCCCTGATTAATTAGCTGCCAGAGATGTTCCTGTGAATTGCCACAGGCACCTCAAGCTCAAGATGTTCTTCCTAAATCTTTGATCTCCATTAATGGCCCCACCATTCATTTCATTATGAACACCAGAAAGAAACCTGGGAGCCGTCGTAGATTACTCCCTTCTCCTCAGTACTTCCCTACTCCATCCCACATGTAATCCATCCAGATGGACCTGCCAGTGTATCACCTACATGTCTCTTGATGATCTCTCCCCTATCGTTGTTATTCTCACTGTATCTGCTCCCATCAGTTCTCAACCAGACGCTTGCAGTGCCTTTTTTGGCAGGATCATGGCCTTGTAGTCTAGAGTGTAATATAAATGCCGAAAAGGGCAGAATAATACAAACAACACCATGATCAAGATGTAGACTATAACCAGCACCACAGAAACCTTCTCTGTGTCCCCTCCAAATCATTAATTCACAAAGGTGTTCTAACTTTTAGTTTTTTTCCTGTTTTTGAATTTTATACAAATAGAATCATAAAGTTATGTATTTTTTGTTTTAGTTCTTTTATCCAAAATTTGTGAATCTCATCCACGGTGTGTGTTGCAATAATTCAGTTTTTCAATGTTTTTATAGAATTAATATACAAAATGTATCCATTCTACTGCTGACAGACATCTGGAGTATTTTCCTGTTGTAGCCATAATGGACCATGCTACTGTGAATGTTTTTTATTTGTTTTGTTATAGTTACTGTTTTTGCTTTGTTTTGTTTTGTTTGTGTGGGTTAAATACATATTGCCAGACGGTCTACTAATGTGATGTATTAGTGTTGTCAGTCTGCTAATATTGGCCATTCTGGTAGGTATGTAGTAATATATTTCTCATTGTGATTTTTAAACTTGCATTTTACTGGTGACTAATGAGGTTGAGCACTTTTACATATACTTTTTTGACAATTTAGATCACCTATTTTCTGAATTGCCTGTTCAAGTATTTTGCCTTTAAAAAAATTGTATCTTACCGACTTATAGGAGTTCTTTGTATTTACTGGTTATGAGTCTTTGTCGTGTGTGTGTGTGTATCTATCTAAAATCATCCTCTCCCATTCTGTGGCTTTCCTCTTAATGGTGTGTGTGTGTGTGAGTAAAAGATTAATTTTAATGAAGTCCAATTAACTTTTTTTACTATGTTTAAGAAATACTTATATTCTACAGTATCAAAAATCACAATCCTATATTAACTTTTAAAAGCACATATAGACCTATGTAAGACTTCTAAAATAGGTTTTTTATAAAATGTGTTATAAAGATCAGGGTTCATTTTATCCATATAATGTCAGTTGACCTAGTACCATTATTAGAAGTAGTATTTTCCCCCAATTCATGGCTCCCCCAATTCCTTGCTGCTAAACCTTTGTGATACACCAGGTCTCCATAAATATAAGGGTCCATTTCTGGATCCCTGTCCTTTTCTTTTGGTCTTTTCATCTTGTCACTATATTGATGTCTCATTGTCTTGATTACTGCAGCTTTATCAAAATCTTAAATCGTACAACTCTGCTTCTTGTTTTAACAACAACAACAGCAACAAATAGGAGTTATTGCTTATGTGTCTGTGAGTTAGCTGGAGGTTAGCTGATCGTATCGAGGTTCATCAGTATAACTCTGTCCAAGGTGTGAGTCTGAGCAGCTCAGATCTCTGCTCTGTTTTCATTCTGGGACTCAGAATGGAGAAGGAAGCTACCTAAATGAGGGTAATGACAGGTGTGCAGGAAGGCAAACCCTACTTCACAGGCACTTAGAAAACAGACTTTATTATTTAGAGGAGTTTTAGGTTCACAGCAGAATTAAAGGGAAGTACAGAGAGTTCTTGTATACCCTCCTTGACACATGTGCTTTTTTATTTATCAAGAGTGTTTTCACTATTCTCGGTTCTTTGCATTCCATATAAATTTTAGCATCCATATATCAATTTGTTTAAAAGACTTTATGGATTCTGACCAAAATATACATTGAGTCTCTAGAGCAATTTTCGGAGAACTTTTCTACTTTATAAAAATGAATATTTTAAGCTGTGAATATGGAATATCTCTTGATTCATTTTTTAAAATTTTAAATCATTTTCACCAAAGTTTTAAAGATGTTTTTATTTATTTTTGCTTTCCCTTTTTTGTGACATTGTTTCCTTAAATACTTATTTATGCCAATTTTCTCAGCTCTGTCTCTCTGAGATGCCAAATATACATATGTTAGACCACTTGGTATTAAACCACAGGATACTGAGTCTCTTTATTTTTCAGTCATTATTGCTGTGTTGTTCAGATATCTACTTAACTGTTTTCACATTCAGTGTCCATTTCTTCTACAGTGTCTGAACTGTTTCTAAGCCCAGAGTAAGCTTTTCCTTTCATATGTGGTACTTTTAATCATAGAGCATTTATTATTATTTAACTTTCCATTCCTCTGCTATGATTCCCTGTCTGTACTCTTGTTCTGTCCAGATTTCTTTTAACACCTTCAGTGCATTTGCAATACTTATTTTAAAGTTCTCATCTACAGATTCTAACATCTGAATCATCCTGACGTCTGTTGTTTTGTTTTGACTGTGTGGGGTTTTTTTTCTTCATAAATCTTCATATAATAACTGTAGCTGATATACGGTACGTAATCTAGATTATGTCAATTTTCTTTCAATTTGATTTTTATTCTGTTGGCAGTTAAAAATACTGACACATCCTCCTGAAACTGTCAGGATTGTTTGTCCCTTGTTAGGATGGATCTCTTTGGTTTAGTCAGTCATCTTTGTGGTCCTTCCTTCCAGTGTGATTCTCACCACTGTGACTTGTTCTTTCTGGGGTCTTAACTGAATCTCCACTGCAGCTGGACCAGGATTCCAGTGTGCCACCTGTACCGCTCTGTACTAACTACTCTCTTCTAGATCTTCCAGAGTATTGCCTTGTGTATATGCTGGCCAGCAATCATCCAGAGATTGGCAGGGAATCTCCACATGTACTATGGTACCCTGCCTTAAAAATTCCACTCTGGCAACTCCCAAACTCCCAGTTCTACTCAGGAACACCTCTATACTCTGACTGGACTCCATTTCCCAGTACTCTGAGATCTTGAACCATCCCTCTCCCCACCAAGACCTTCTATCCAAGATGTTTCCAGAGGAGTGTTAGCATAGTGAGCAACTACATGTAAGGTAACGGATTCAAAGCTCCTTCCAGAATGTAGTCTTGCCTTTGCTCTAGCCCATGTGATTCTTAGAATGCTACAACATTAATGCTGAGAAGGAGGTGACCTGAGGTATCTCCTACAGCCCTTGTTGAACCACTGGAGAAACTGAGGCCCTGAGAGGGCAAGGGGCTCATCTAACAGTCTCATGGGGAATTATAACTCTGTCTAGATCCCAGTTTTGCTTACCCCTTTGCATGGCTCCTTTCTCGTATATTTGAATACATTTTTTTTTCAGAATTGAAAAGAAAATGTTAAAGAATCTGAGTTGCATTTAGATATATAATGAAATTCTGAAGAGGGAGTGAAAGGAAGGCAGAGAGTGCAGTGCATATTTAGGAAGAGGGAAGAGAGAGGCTTTGTCCATGAGAAGCCTTTGGGTACTGGGCTCCAGGAAGAAGGTACTTGAAGTTTTCAATCTTGAGAACATGCTCTCAAGAAATGTCGTGATTCTTACTTAACTATTGGCTGGCAGCATTTAAAAATTTTTTAATGTTATTTCTATATTTTTTGGAGGTAATATATTAAACTGGTTCAAAAATCAAACGACCCAAAAGAATATACACTGAAAGTTTGTCCTTTTGCCTCTTAGCCACACATTTCTCTTACCTAGAGATTATCAGTGTTACTGTTTACTTGTGTATCTTTGCAGAGGTGTTTTATGTGTAGATTAATCAAATTTCCATTCTGTTGTCTTCTTTATCTTACATAAATTGTAGCATGTTACAGAAGCTCTTTTGAGTTTTACTTTTTTTCCCATTTAATGTATCATGGGTATCTTTCTGTATTTGGACATAAAGAGCTTCCTTGTTTTTCTAATAGCTCCAGGGTGTTCCATTGTATGGATGTACCATCATTTATTTAACTGGTTGCCGTGGATGTGGATGAGCGTTTGGATTGCTTCCAGTCTTTTGCTATCAGACAATACCACAATGAATAACCGTGTGCAAACGTCACTTTATTATGCAGGCATATCTTCAGTATAATTTCCTAGGCCTGGGGTTGCTGAACATTTTTAACTCTGATAGATATTGCCGAATTATTCTCCATAGGGGTTGTGCTGTTTTACATGCTGATCAGTGATGTGTAAGAGTTGGCCTCCGTTTTGACTGTTGTATTTTCAATCTGGAAACCACCTTATATACCTTTTATACCTTATATACTGTAATGCCCAAGATTTTAATATCACCCCAAAACCAGAACCCGCCAGGGAGACTGAGGCACACATGTAAAAGCAAAGGGCAGTTTTATTACGGCTTAGGCTCGCCGGGCCTAAGTTCGGTCTCACAGCCTTCACTAACACAGTGGATCCGTGCTGAGAGCCCTGAACAAGGGCTGAGTAGTATTTTTATGGGGTTTGGAAAGGGGGAGTTACAAGAAATTGTGACATAGGTACAGTGACCCAATCATAATGGTACAACAGTATTGGCAGCAGCTCTAACCATACACACTGTTC
>NC_043711.1:89733166-89741209 GCF_006229205.1 Suricata suricatta | reverse complement strand
TTTTTTTTGGGTTGCAGTATGATCTTTGCTTCTCTTAAGGGTTAATTTATCCACTCACAAATCCACTACAGCCTAAGGAAAAGTAAGCTGACATCCAGGTGTGGCAGAACCCACAACTAGTTCCTGCAGGACATGGTGAAAGGGATCATCTTGGCACCTCAGCAAGAGGAGCCTTTCCAAGGGAGAAGAGAGATGCCATTCAGAGTCTTTAACTAGGGATATACCAGTTTCGGTCAAAATGCCCTCGCCTTGCACTTGGTGTCTCCTGTATTGTCTGTGACTCTTTTGTCCAGGTAAAGAGAAGCACATTATGCTCTCCTCATTTTGAAGGGGGACTCCTGTCAGCATCCTGCCTCCACTTGAGTACAATGTTGGGTTATCTAGGCATCAAGGAGTAGAGGGACGTTTGCCCAGTGGATTTGCATCATGGACTCTAGAGTCAGGCCCCCCGAACTCAAATCTCAGTTCTATCATTAGGATTTAGCAGATGTGGGAACTTGAGCCAGTTATTTCATCTCTCAGCTTCCTTCTACCCACTTGTAGAATGGGGAGCTTGGCATTAACCCTACTAAATAAGATGTGCTGGGTAATGCTGCCATAGCAAATGATCCCACACTTCAGAGGCTGCAGACGACAAGGTTTATGTTGTATTCACTCAACTGGGCTGTTGGAGGTTGATGGGGGCTTTTTTCTACAGTTGTCTGTTTCTCTGAGACCCAAGATGGTAGAACAGCCACCATTTGGAACTTTGCTGGTGACTGTGACTGAGGAAAAGAGGGTGTGGGGAGCCGGTGTACTGGCTCTTAAAGTTTCCCTCTGGACATTGTAGGTGAGGAAAGTGGGGAGCCTGCCAACCACTTTGGTCTTTAACACAGATGGGATTTTAGCCACAAGGATGGATGTCTCTTTTACTTCCTGTTTGATGGGAGGTGAGTGATAGCAGGGAAGGCTCATGAGGAATTTCCAGAGAAAAGTATCATTTGTGACTCCTTGATGATACTTTAATCTAACTAAGAAATTACCTGTCTCTGATGGAATTTTATGAAATCTGGACTCTTATGTGGCTCTCATTTCAAGTATCTTGAGCTTTTGGGAGATTGTGCTTACTATAAAACCTTATACTGGTCTTTTCCATATGGGCCGGGGGCAGGAACAATCATGGTCTTTCATAATTTTTTAAAGTTCTTAAAATGCTAAAAGAAGACTAGAGACAGTCTAGTCTTTGAATATCAGTCTTGTCACCCTAATACATCCATCCACAGTCTGTCTCCGTCACTCCTTCTCTCTCACTTTTATCCACGTGTATATGTTTGGCCGAGATGCCATAAGATGAGAAGACCATGCCATGTGTACTTCACACAGTTTTAGGTTAATGTTATATTACCTGTATTTTGTATATTCCTTTATGGCCTTCGATGTATTTACATTTAACAGTGGTAGTCAGCACTGTACCTGTCTGTATTAGTTTTCTGTTGCTGTGTAACAAATTAGCACAGACTTGGCAGCTTAAGACAATGCATGATTATCTCACAGCTCTGCAGGTCAGAAGACTGGGCCTTGCCTGGGGTCTCTGTTCAGGGTATCACAAGGCTGAAATCAAGGTCATCGTAGACAGAATTCTCTCTTGGAGTAAAATCTGCTTCCCAACTCATTTCTGCTGTTGGTTGAATTCTGTTCCTCATGATGTATCCATCCAGGCTGCAATTTTTTTTTTTTTTTTTTTTTTTTTTTTTTTTTTTTTGCTGGCTCTTCACAAGGGGCTGCTCTCAACTTTTAGAGGTCACTTGTCTTCATTGTCATGTGACTTCTTCCATCTTCAAAGATTATGGTAGAGAATTTTCTTTGCACCAAAACCCTCTTGCCCTTCAGATCTTTACAGAAAAGAGCCGCATTTCTTTTTAGGGCTCACCTCATTAGATGAGGTCTATTTATGATAATCTCCCTTTCTTAGAGTCAGGAGTGCTGTGGGACATTCCCTGCTCACCACTCAAGAAGTACAGGGCATTAACACAAGGGAACCTGAGTGTAGAGAGACACTCAAAATCTTGCCTACCACACTATCTCCTTTTACAATTGTGTTCACCAGCTATGACTACCACAGCAAAGCACTAAAGACAGGGTGTGGTAAAAGGAGACACATGTGCCTTCTCAGGGTTCTGAAGGCTCGAAGTCTGGAGTCAAGGAGTTGGTGGGGCCACACTCCCTCTGGGACCTGTACAAGAATCCTTCCTTGCCTCCTCCCAGTGTCTGGTGGTGTGCTGATGATCTTTGCAATTCCTTGGCTTGTAGACCTGTCACTCCAGTCCTTTATCTTCAAATGGAGGTGTCCCTGTCTCATTACATCTTTACATTGCCATCTTTTTATAAGGACACCAATCAAAATGGATCAGGGCCCACTCTACTCCAGCATGATCTTAACTAATTATGCCTGCAACAACCCTATTCACAATTAAGGTGAGGTACTGGGCAGTAGGCCTTCAGAATAGCCTTTTGGGGCAGCAGGGGGGATACGATTCAACTTATAACAATATTCTTTAATAATATTTTTATGTTGTTGGAAGATTATGTATGGTAGATAAACTTGTAGTGGTCATTGTTGACCACGACATAGTTTCATTCTTCCTGGTTCCCTTATGGTACAGTTCTTGGAATGAGAGCCCTGCACAGAATTTTTTCCAATAGATAAAGAAAGGACCCAGTTTCTTAAGATGACTATGTGCTGGGTTCTGAGGTGGATCTGTGTCTGTATGTCTTATTGTATCTTTGCAGATATTAGCAACATTTTTCTAATTGAAGAAACTCTAGTGTAGAAAGCAACTTTGCTCAAGTGTACATATCTAGTGTATTTGTCAGTCAAGGCCCAGCAAGGAAAACACAAACTCTAGATATTTGAACAGAAGGAATTTAATGTAGGGAATTGGTTATAGGGTGAGACAACTCAGGGATTAACAGTGACCAGGAGCTACTACCACTAGGCTGGATGGTCACAAGGTGAAGATAGTGTTATTGGAGTTCATTATTCTGGGTTACTGTAAAGCAGCAGGAATTCTGACAGAGACTCCAGCAGGGGCTACAGGAGCCCCTGCCTGTGTTAGCAGGAGGGAGAGAGAGATACATGTGTGTGTGTATGCCCTGGAATACATATGTGTACACGTGCTCTGGACTCTCCTTTCCTTCTGCCTTCCAATCTCTGAGTGCATCTAACTGGTCAAATCAGAAGCCAGCTAACAACAGGAGCTTGGGAAACTTGTTCTTACCTTCCAGCCCTCCCACCCAACCTCTCCCCTCCTGCGGAGAGCAGAGCCAGGTCACAGAATCTATCTGATGGTAAATGGCCTAGGATCATCCTTCTTAGTAACTGTAATAGTAATGATAACAGCATAATCATATTAATGCTATCATTTACTACATGTGTATTATTGCTTTTTGACAGCCACTGTAGAAATTCTCAGCTTACATTTTCTCTTTTAACTCTCATGATAACTCCATGAGTTAGCTACTACTAAACTTCTATATAGTACCATAGGGTAAACCAAGGCTCAGAGAAGTTAAGCCCAAAGTCATATATGGGTCAAGTCTGAACTCCTATCCAGTTCTATTTGACTTCCCAGTCATTGTTCAAATGCTGGTGGCATTGAATTAAAATATTTGTATATTTAATATAACTAAAGGCAGGATAGGTAGAAATTGAGACTGTGAATATCAGATTTGGTTCCCAGAAACCCTTTGTCTGTGAACTCATGAGCTGACTGGGCCTCCAGTGAATTTGGAGTGAGGACCACCTGTCACCTGCCATAGTTTATTCCCTGGTTGTGTCCTAGCCTTGAGTCTTCCAAGTATCGAAGCAGCTTGGAAGCGTGAGTAGAGATGGCAGAAGCCAGGGTTGCCATGAGGATTGCCTTGGATGAGGTAAGGCAATGAGGGAAGTGCTTTGTAAATCACAGAGCACCCTCCAAATGACAGATGACACTATTATAACAGACCAAAGCCTTCGTTTTCACAGGGACTTTGATTTGCACATTATCATTTTGGCTTTTATTTTGAATAGGATTTGAAATACGGCAGTTATCAAATAGGAAAGACATCTGGCTCAGTCCAGGAAGAAGCTGAATAGCCACTGTACAGACCTTCTGTTCTGCTTTAGCCTCTGTACCGGACATTGCACACCTCTTCCCTTCAAGAGCTTTGCACCTCATGTGGGAGGGTTACAAAGGGCAAACATAATTACACTTCACTGTGCCGTGCACCACAGTGTATGTGCATCATGGGCAAGTGATGGAGAGGAGGGAGGATTTATTTACTCTGTCAATAGCCAGAGAAGGCTTCCTAAACTAGGTCTCAAGAAGGAGTGGGGAGGGGCTTTCCAGGGAACAGGATCTGCACTTGGAAGGTGCACAGGCCTGGAATGGTACCTAGTGTTCTGTAGCATAAGGTAGAATGGGGAACTGGAGGTAGAATCAGCAGCAGAGCCTGATCATGGAGAGCTTTCTATATTGGGCCAAGGAAGTGGAGTCTTTTTTTCTTTTTTTTTTTTCAGGTGTTCATGCCCTCCATCTGCAGGATGCTGTGTGATTTACAGGAAACACACTTGTAGTTGCCTAGTTGAGTTTGTGACTCACTGCAGAGAGGGAGAGTGTGCACCATGAAGAGCCTTGGGGAGTCTCATTAAGAAGGTGTTATAAGGACTTACTATAGGATTTGGGCTTTGGTTGGATAATTGGGGTGGAGGAGCATCCAAGGAAGTGGGCATTTCTCTCAGGAAGTGGGGGCGGTTCTATGAGAGGTATTTGAATAAGTTTAATCCAATCGGAGGTAATACTACAGCAGGATGAAAGTGGCAATCAGCAGAGATGCAGCAGTCTCACATGAGCCAGGAGAGAGAGAAGTGTGTTTTGTGGTTTGCACGGTGGCCTTGTTTTTGTCTTAGAAAAAATGATGAAGTTGTCTTGTCCTACCTCACTTCATCACGGTAGCAGTGTCTGCTTTGGGTGTTGGGTGAAATTGTTTTGGCAAATCAGAGAATAAACTGGTCTAGCTGGGAGTGTCAGGGAAGCTTCCAGCAACCTGATGTCCTAGCTGATGGTAGGAGGCCAGTTCCTGGATGTTAGGGACTGCCCCAGAGAGCAGGGAAGGTCAAGGTGTTATCTACTTCTGCATAGCTTCTTCAGGAAGATGTGGTATCTCTGGGACTGACTCTTTCCCGGATTCAATGAGGCCTTGGGTGAATTCCCTCCCCGTTTGAGACCGTTCTTCTCTCTAGTGAATGGAGGAATGGTCTGTGAGCTTCCTCCCCAAGAGCTGAGATCTCCTTATTCTCTTTTTGAGAAATTGATGACCCCTGGGTTAGAGTGAGAAGAGCAGAGACAGGAACGTCGGATGGACCCTGAGGGTTCTGTGCGGGCCCACCGCACACAGCGCTGCCTGCAAAGCCAAGACCGCCTTTCGGTTGAGGTGGGGCTGTGGGTCTGGGGGATATGTGTCATTTGTCTCTCAACTTGCATTCACCCCAGTCCTAACAATAATTTCTCTTCTTCCCTTCTTGTCTCGTCCCTTCTGTCCCTTCTCTGCCCTGCCTTTCCTTTCCTTGTCTGTCTCTCTCGATTTCTTTTTTTGTTTTTTCTTAATCGGTAAGGGAATTTCCTGGTTTACATAAATGAATAGTCAGATAACAGGTCTCACACCCTTCTGATGTGGGCTGATTACAAGCTCAGCCAAGTGGCTTCATGCTCTCTCCCTGCCTCTCCCTTTACTTTTATTTTTGTCTCAGCTTCCATCACGTACCCATTCTTTGGCCCCACATGGTTAGAAGAAGGATACAGCAGTGCTAATCCTACCTTTCTCTCTGGATGGATGAACAGACTACCTCTGATTGTCAGTGCGCAGATGTGGGTCATGTGTCCATCCCCGAACCATCCCTGAACTACAGAGGTGGGTGCATGGATATGCTGATCAAGTTTCAATTGCGCTCAAAGATGCATTCAGCTGGACTGAATTGGGCCCACTCCCGGAGCTGACGGAAGGTCAGATCGCAAGCTGTATGGGCTGGCTGTGGGAAAGAGGTCTCCAAGAAAAATTTGAGGTAGCTCTTAATGGGAATAATTGTGAATTCCAATTGAGAAGCCAAAATAAAACTAGAGGTTAGCTTCCCCAGGGATGCCCAGAGAAGTATAAATTGTGGCTGAGATGCCATCAAGCTCCAGCACTGCCCTTGTCATTCTAAGAGAGACTAAACATCTTCTTCCTGTCTCTTGGTCTTCATTCCCTCTCTCGTTTGATGGGGATAGAACTGTGCTCCCTCAGCTCTGTAGGCAGGTGCATCACTGTCTACTGTTAGATAGCTGTGTGTTCCTTGCAGGGACAGGGCAGTCATTCCAAGGGTAATGGAAGCTCTTTGTTCACCAAGGCCCTTCAGACTGGATCTGTGGAGGGGTCACCCTTTGGACTGGGTCAGCAGGGGAAAGGTCAAGAACACATTTAGGACTCTGGAAACAATTGAGTGTTTACACCAGCCTCTTAAACCTTCTCCAACAAGGTGTGGCTTGCCTTCCTTGAGCCTTGGACTCTCTGATGGTTCTTCATGGTTTGCATTGATCCCTGGGATCAGTGGGGTTGGGAATGAGAACTATGCTCTGGGAAGATGAACAAACACCTTGAATACTCCCCCAGGCAGCTCAAGGAATAATCTTGGGCCAGAACAAGGCCACAAATAGTGCCAGGCAAGGAAACTGTGGTCAAAGTGGAAGTGTCCTGGTACGGTGCAATAGGTTGTGACTGGTGGGTAAAGAATGGTGTGGCATGGGAGTCGGAGCATCTCTGGCAAGTGTGAGGTGACTAACCAGGAAGTTCTGGGTTTGCAGGGGAGGGTGGGTACCTCAGTGATCGGAAGCTGCACACACACTCCGGTTACATCCTTGCCACTTGCTAGCTCAGTGGCCTTGGGCATAGCTCTCTGAATCTCTATGTCCACATCTGTAACATGGGGAGAAAATATTCAGATGTCTCTGGTCTGGGCCCCTCACATCCTTCTCTATGGACCCCACATTCTCTGGTCTCTGCAGGGTTTGATCTTTGTTCATACAGCTTCCTAACCCCTGAACTCACCACGGCTGGCCCTGGGGCTGACTGTGGCCCTTGCAGTTTGGTGCCCCAAACCCCAGATCCATTTTTTCCTTCTGGGGAATCTCTTCTCCCCATTGGCTTTGTTCACTGAGCTCAATGTTGTAGAGACTCAA
This sequence comes from Suricata suricatta, assembly GCF_006229205.1. Classification (NCBI taxonomy): domain Eukaryota; kingdom Metazoa; phylum Chordata; class Mammalia; order Carnivora; family Herpestidae; genus Suricata; species Suricata suricatta. The sequence goes on along the minus strand of NC_043711.1, from coordinate 89,733,977 downwards.
CGAAGGGAAAGGTAGTCTCTGAGCCTGGGATCTGGACTGAGTGGAGTCCTGCTATTACACGCCCCCTTGACACTTTACAAGTAAGATGATTGAACATCCCACAGCAGTGCCCATTGTGACTGACGAATCCAACATTGTGTAGGCTACTGACGCCTCCTGTTACAGCAGCAACCTTTCCTGCCTCGTTCCCATTCCGGTTTGGATAATTTACCTTGCACCTCCAGGATTTTCTCCAGAATGGGCAGGGATGACTCACATTATTGCCCTAAAACCCCATGGAAACGTATCACTGCTCACTTCCTTCCCAGTGTGATAAATCTGATTATAACTTGTAGATGGCCACTCGTGGCTGTGCAGCAGTTTAAAATGCACTGAAAGATTCATTCAGCTAAATCGAAGTTGTCAGGTGGATCGCCAGAGGGAATTCTTGTTGCAGACACAAGTTGTGTTACGTCCGCTGTAGCCTTGTGGCGGCTTTCAAATTGCTGTTAGGAAGTAAATCCATTAATCAGTATGGACCGCCCCGGTTCACTGTGCTGGGCTGTGGGCTGGCTCCTCGCAGGCACGGTGTGTGTCTGTAGTCCCTTACCTGCCTCTTAGCATCTGGTGTAATAGGGCCTTGATGATTGATTCTTTTTTGTTTTTTTATTTTAACATCAAATTCTTGAAAAAAAATTGCATGTCCAGTTATCACAGATGGAAGTGGCCTCAGAGAGAACCTCTTCCAGTCCCTAGATGAGATTCCTAAGGCCCAGAGAGGGACCGTGATATCTGCAGGGTCACACAGCAAGACTCCATGAGAGAGCTGGAC
>NC_043711.1:89689804-89733066 GCF_006229205.1 Suricata suricatta | reverse complement strand
CCAGAGACTCTGATTTGATTGGTTAACTTTGGGAATTGGCCATCAGTATCCTTAGAACTTGTCTGCATGGTTCTGATACTCAGCTGTGGGTGAGCCACGAGTGCAGTCCCAAAAGGTTGGTGTAAAGAATGGCATAGCCTAAGGCAAAGGACCTTTAGCCAAATGGTACTTGGTGCTCTGGAGAAAATGGGCGTGGCAGAACCCGGGATGTTTGACGTTTAGGTGTGAGCTCAGCCTTGCCCTCTCAAAGGGCTCCCAGGAGCTTCAAGCCCTGCGGAGTTTTAATAGTGGTCTTCCCATTTGTTAGAGCAGCTCATGTCACGCTTCTTGTCTGCAAAGGAACTGGCTTTCTGTAGCTTTTGAATTGACCTTGAGACCCCAAAATGTTCCCACATCAGCCTTCTGGGCAGAACCTCTGTGGTTTGGGGTCAATCTTAAGTACATCTTAACTGTTGGGAAACCTCAATGGGATTTCCAGTCAGGAACATACACAGTTACATTTCCTTTCCTTGAGGGGAATCAAAACTAGGAGAGGAAATTCATGGGCCAATTTTCAGAGGACATAAAGGCCTCTAAGCTGTGAAGTGCTCCATAGGAATGATGCCCTTTGAGATCAATTCTTTTTTAAAACAATGTTAATACCTTGGGAGGATTGCTACATTAAACCGGTTTGTCCTTCAGTGTATGTGACTTTAATCAGATTGCTTTCCTGATTAAGATCTAGAAGAGGTTTTAGGCAAGACTTTTTTTTTAAAGCTTTGTTATTACTTACATGTGGTTTTCTTCAATGAAAAATGATAGTAATTTCACAGGGACCATCGATGTGCCCCACTGAACAGGCCAACCTATATCTTTGTAGCAGGGTGAGCTTTCAAATTCATTTCTCATTTTATTGCATATATGATTACAAAGGTGAGTTTTAAACATTTTCCTTCATTTTATACCACCACATTGAGAAATAAAGAGGCAGATTTTAAGGGTCGCTCTTATTAGTGAATGGTGCTGTATGTGCTAGAACATTTGAGTTCGTTTCATCTTGGTGTGGATTCCTTTTGCCTGCCCCACAGTTGTGTCTGTTACACTGAGTCTCATCTGTGCAAACATCCATCGCTATCTTGTTGACAGTTTCTTTACCAGGTATCTTTTTTCAAGTAATTGCAAATTAATGCCTTCATAGATATCACTATCCTATAATACATGGAATAAATATACAAAATGGCCATATGTTAATTCCCTTGTTTGCTTACCACTGCAAAATAAAAAGCACTAGGCTTACCAAATGTTCAAACACGTTTTAAAGTGCATTAAAATGTCTCCTTTGAGGGCATTCTTTAGTCAAAGTAGGCTGTCCTTTTATTTTTATCTCAAGTGGATTCAGCCAAGTCTTCCCCAGTCTTCTGCCTGGTTTGTACGCTTTAATTTCAAAGGTGATTCTGAAGCTGATCTTAAAGGAAGCTTGAAGCATGGTGTGTGTGCATTTGATTGTGCCTATTTATATTAACTTGTTGCCAAGACTTTTTCCCTTTTTAGTCACAAGAAGTCTGGTAATACTCCTACAAATCTTTATTTGTGTATGCTGGATTAGTCACATATTACCCCAAAGTGGAGGGGCTTAAACCAGCAAGGATATATCGTCTTGCAAGCATGGGCTGGGGGATCATGGTGCATCTTGATTGGGTGATTCTGGCGTGGGGGCTCTCGGGCTGCACTCATCCTAAGTCTAGTCTGAGGGAAGACCTCCCAAGCTCACTCATTCACATGGCTGTTGGGCAGCCTTCAGAAGATCCTCTTAAAAGATCACTCACATGACTGTTGGCCTCAGAGCCTCGTTAGCTGTTGGCTGAAGATTTCATTTCTCTGGGGATGGGTGGCTCTCCAGAAGACAGTGAGAGGAAGAGGAAGAAAGGGAGAAAGGAAGAGACTAGGCAGGAGGGAAGGAGGAGAGAAGGGAAGGAGGGAGGGGAGGAGAGAAAGGGAAGGGCAAGGGGGAGTGAAGAGATGGGCAGGGAAAGAGGGAGAGGGTAAGGAAGGCAGTAGTCTTTCTGTAACCTAATCTCAGAAGTCACAGCTATCCTCTGTTAGAAGTGAACAAGAGGTCTAGCCCACTTATAAAGGGTCAGGGTGACACAAGAATGTAGGTATCAGCAGAGTAAGGCATTGGGGGCCAAGTTTTGGAGACTGCCCATAGTAATTAGGGTCTTCAGACATCCCCAAAAAGTGATGGTCATTTGCAGAAACTGCAGGATTTTCTGGCACAGGAAATACTGAGGTTTAGTTCTTTGAAGCTCTACAGTAACCAAAGTTGCATAGTAAGCATCTAAGTGTATCTTACCCCTCCCAGACTGACAGCTGCTTAACTGATTGAATTGGGGGTAACACTGCCATCTCTTCTCTGTCAAGTCCAGCGAAGGGATTCTGCAGTACAGTGCTGTGCTGGATACGTGACTCTCAGGTGGTAGCTTCTCAATTTTACTGTCTTACATCTTTTTAATAGTTTTGAGCATATGCTTCCTATTTCCCATTTTTAGGCAACTATCCATCATCCTGATTGAAAACATAATTTTAAAAGTATTATACTTCTAAAAAATAAATGAGTGCCACTAAAACTTGCAAAACAAAACAGACATTTTTTCAGTATTTCTGTGTTACTGAAAAATGCTCTATGCCAGGAAATAGAACCAAATATAGTTATGTGTTTGCCAACTGAATGTTTGATTGAACACAATTTTGTCAGGAACCTGAGGTGATTTGTGAGTACTCATGAATTAGAGTAGAGTAAAAAGTTAACATGGACCTCACATGGAAGGCATGACCTATAGGTGGGAAAATGGATAAATTGAACCTTGTCAAAATTAAAACTTTTGATCTGCAAAAGCCCATGTGAAGAGAATGAGAAGACAAGCTACAGTGTGGGAGAAAATATCTGCAAACCACGTATGTGACAAAGGACTAATATCTAGAATATATCAAGAATTCTTAGAACTCAACATTAATAGCAGAACAGCAACAACAAGAAATCAACCAACCAGAAACCAACAATTCAACTAGAGGTAAAAGTTAATGAGCAGACATTTCACTGAAGAGGACTTACAGACGGCAGATAAGCACATGCAAAGATGTTGAGTATCAGTAGTCACTAGGGGAGTGCAAATCAAAACCACCATGATGTTCGTTACATCCCAGATTGGCTAGAACAAAATAATAGCACCAAATTTCAGGGGGGATGCAGAGAGCCCAGATTACTCGTTCATTGCCAGTGGGAGTGGAAGATGGGAGAGCTCTCTGGAATGCAGATTGGCAGCCCCTCGCAGGTGCACTCCTGGGCATTTAGTCCACAGAAAGGAAAACTTCAAGTCACACAAAACCTATACAATCATGATTGTTCATAACAGTTTTATTCTGTAGTAGCTGAAAACTGGAAACAGCCCAGATGTTTTCTACCAAGTGAATGGTTAGACAAACAGGTACGTCCATACCATTGAATCCAATCAACAATTTAAAAAATAAAGAATTATGGCTGTGAGCAACTATCTTCAGGGCATTATGTTGAGTAAAAACCACCAATCCCCACAGGTAATTGTCATTTTTTAAATGTCAGTTTTAGAAATAGAGAATGGATTAGTGGTTCTCTGGAGTTGAGGGTGGGTGGTGAGGAGGGAGGTGAGTGTGGTCATAAAAGAGCAAAATGAGGGATCCTGGTGTTGGTAGAAATGTGCCTTGTTGACTTTACCGTGTCAACATCCTGGTTGTGATGTTGCGTGATAGATTCTTCTAATATAACTTATCGTGAATTTGGTTTCCATGTAACCCCCGGTGCTCAAACCAACTAGTGCCCTCCTCCATGCCCATCCAGCACTTTTCCCTCTCTGCCACCCACATCCACCCTCAGTTTGTTCTCAGTGTTTAAGAGTCTCTTATGGTTTAGCTCCTTCCCTCTCTGTAACTGATATTTTTTTTTGATGAAAGACAATTTTATTTTTTACATTTAAAGAATGATGGAAAACATTACTAATCATATTAAAGAAAATCCAACATTTCAATCAGGAAGGATAACTGTATTTACTCATTAAATATCATTTAGGTTTTCTATAACACAAAGTTAAAACACCCAGCATGCATATGTAATACCAGTACAGTAGATTCAAGACCAAGTGTACATGTTACAAGCATCAAGGCTAGATTACAAATTATCATAGTGGTTGTCATCATCTTCTCATTTTCTTTTCAATGCATTTGATGATTCCTTAGCAGCATGTTGTGATGGCCACCATCTTAGTGGTTATATGCATGTTTTTGGACCAATTAATGATGGATTGATTAATCAGAACATTGTGAATAATGGATGTTGCAGGAATTGATGCTTTTACAGGTGGGACTCTGAGGTGGGCATCTGTAAAGTAGACCTTGGCCCTGTAAGGGACATTGGAGTCCCTACTTTAGTTGACACAGACATGGTTTGTGGAGCTGGTGTGCCAGGTGTGGGAGTACTTGGGCCACTAGGAAGGGAACCAGTGCCTAACCACAGGGCTGTTATTCTTCCCACAGAAGTAGATGCTTTTTTGTAAACACTTAAGTCTATAGTTTGGAGCCATCAAGCAGAATATATCAGGTGGTAGCATAGGGTCTGAATATGGCTTGATTAATGACAAAGGAGTTTGATTTCTTTGCCTTGGAATATCTAATAAAAAATCTCTTAGGGAAGGAGGGAGGTAAAAGACTGATCAGCATGACACAGGATTGCCAATATTACATCATCTCCATCAACCATAGCTTTCTTAGCATGGCTTCATTACATTTTTGCATCATCTAGAATTGTCCCTATCAGAAGGCAAACTCCAACCTGTGATTTCTAACTCGTGGCTCCTAATCTGTAATCCCCATGTCCTTTAGGATTTGTGCGTCTTTCAGCATGCTCTTGGGAGAAGCCATCTTGCCAGGCTCCATGAAAAGACTTCTTGAGCTAAATCATCCACATTAATGTATTTCAGTCCTGATCTGGATGCACATTCTTTCCTAGCATGTTTTTTCCAACCACTGATGTATCTGGGATTGGGATACTCAGAAGCAACATGCTCCTCACTATTGCATGATAGTTTTGCACAAAGTTATCCCTGGGGAAGCTGAGTAAAAGATACATAGGCTCTATTATTTCTTAGAACTGGTGTAAATCTATAATTATCTCAAAATAGTTTTAATTAGAAAAACACTGTTTTTTTATAATAGTTTATTGTCAAATTGGTAAGAATTAACACTTTAACATAAGTGACAAGCTGAGTTCACAGCCCAAACCAGTACGGTCTTTCTGGGCAGAGATCAGCAGCCCCTCTTCTGAGGGAGAGAGCTCTGTTCAAGACCTCTTATGCTGCCGGGGTTCCTGATAATATCAAACTACGGATTCCTAAAAACCCTCTCTACTCTCAAAATATTCTTCACTCCAAGCTTTAGTGAAACAAAACAAAATAGATTGCCTGATCCTCTTCTGACTTTTGCATTGACTCATTCATTCAGTGAATACATATGAAGCACTTACTGTGTGCAGTTCAAGGCAGTTGCTGTGAATAGGTAGAAATAGAGACATGGTCTCCACCCTCATGGTGTTTTGATGCTAGTGGAGAAGACCAGGGTGAACAGACTCACCAAGTATAACCTAAACAAGCATGTCTGAGAGCAGGGGAGAAGTCATGGAGGAAGTAAGTTTGAGAGTGAACTAGGTGAAGCACGAAGAAGAATCCGTGTGGGTAAAGGCCCTGAGGTAGAAAGGATCACAGCTCATTAGGAATATTTGAAAACAGACCTGTGAGTCTCAAGCCTGTGCAGCAAGAGGGGCCGTGGCAGGAGACAAGGCTGAACAGACAGGCAGGGGCCACTTCACTCCTGGCGTTTGAGGCCACATAATGGAATGTAGTTGTCACTGTAGGAAGATCAGTTGGGCTATAGGGTGAAGAATAGATCTGAAGAGGGCAGAATTGGGAGCAGGGTTAGAAAGGCTAATGCACATTGTGCAAGTGTATGAGTTAAAGCTCCTTCCTTTTTGTTGATTGAAATTTAGCATATGATACGGCAGAGAACATTGACTTTAATATATGAAAGTATGTTAAACTTGCTTTTGATTTTCATCATATTTTGAGATTCTTTGGGATTTTCTCCATACACAATCACATAGTCTATGAATAATGAAAGCTTTATTACTTCCTTTCCAATCCTTGTATCTTTTATGTCTTTTTCTTGCTCCATTGCGGGAGCTCAAACATCCAGTAAAATTGGGGATATCGGGGAAAGTGCTCAGTGTTTTACATTGATTGTGATGTTGACTATGTTTTGATACTGTGATAAGATTAAAGAACTTTCTCTCTGTTCTTCATTCACTAAGTCTTATCATGGATAGATACTGACTTTCGTCAAATGCTTCCTTGGCATCTCTTGAGATTATTACTTGATTTTTATCTTTTAGGCTGTTAATATGATGAGTTACACTGATTAATTTTCTAATATTAAACTGATCTTGTAGTCTTGGAATAAACTCAGTGTGGTCATGATCTATTACTCATTTTATGTATCACTTGATTTGGTTTGATAATATAATGTGTAGGATTTTTATCTCTGTTTATGAGATTGAACTGAAAGTTCTTTTCTTGTGATATCCTTGTAAGGTCTTAGCATGAGGCTTGTAAAATGAGTTTAGAAGTATTTTTTCTGTATTCTGTGAGAAGACTTTGTGTAAAGGTGGTATTCCCGTGGAACCATTTATGCATGTAAAAAGTCAAGCTTATTTTACTTTCTGTCTTTAAGTTGAATTTTGTTCCAGAAAGGCATTCTATCTAAAAGTTCTGTCACTTTGTAGATCCCCTCAGAGGTTTCTCTGTATTTCTTTGGGTTCCCTCTGTCTGTGCTTAAGAAATAAATGATGAAGATGTTCAAAATATCTAGAATAGTGCCTGAAGTGTGATAACCAATAAATTTGCCCACTTTCTCTTCTTGAATATTCTCATTCTGCCACGAAAGTACCCAGCTGTAATGGCCTATCATGGATGCCAACATGAAGCCACAAATTCTGTCCTCAGAGTCCAGTGTCTCCCTGCCTGAGTCAGGACTGTGGCTTCTGGGGATGGTGATGGAGGCCCTTGGTCTATGAGACCTTGTCATGTTCTGTTGCTCCAGAGTCCTTTCCCAAAGGGCTGCTGTTTAGGCCTGCTCAGGCTGACTCTGTCTTTGCACTGGGTATGGAAGAACACAGAAGTAGCCCTCCAGAGGCCAGGGGTGGGCGGGTTGAATGAAGCCACATTCTCAGTTCCTTTCGTAGTCACTTCAGCCATTTGAGCAGGTTAGAGAGGAATCGGACATCTCCCCCCTCCCACCCTGCACACAGGGATGTTCAAAGGAGAGAAATTTGCAAAATAACAATATCTCTAAAGCCCCAGCCCCCTTCCTCTGCTCTTTCACTGTGGCTGGTAGCATAGCAACTGATGGAGCTGCCTGGACTCCAGTTGCCCTGATTTGCGTATTTCTTCCCTCCCTCCCCCTCTCCCCACCACCCGCCTTCCTTCTACTCTGGCTTTTCTCAGACGTGTTTTGTTAAGACGACTGCCATGTTTTCCCCCTGGTGCTTGTTGTGTGCGAGTTGCCCATCCCAGTGGGAGATTAGCAGCTCCCTCATGCAGAAACTGAAATTGACTTCATCGCATGTGCTACATGAGCCCCAGATGCCCGAATGCTGCTCAGATGCTCTGAGTGGAGATCGCGGAGGCTTGAGGAATGGTGGAAGAGCCCGTGGAGGGGCTGTGGGATGGGAGAGACCAGGGCAGGAGGCCGTAAGGGATGGGAGAAGGGAATAACAGACATTTATTTGGGGCCTGTCATGTTTCAGAAATTTGCATTTGGTCTTCTCAAGGACCTAGTGAGATATGATCCATTACCCTGGTTTTTACATTTGAAGAAACTGAGGTTCAGGGGGAATTAACTTGCTCAAAGTTGTAAAATTAAATGATAAAGGTTATAAGCCAAGCTCTGTCTGTCTATTGTAAGTGAAAATAAATATGCAAAGGGATGGAGTCCAGAGTATTGGGCCTTGTGGGCAAAAGCCATATAGTGCCCTGGGCAGGGAGCCTGAGGTAGACCAGGGAGGCATTGTGGAGGTCAAGGCAATACTGTGGCTCCACAGGCATGCACATGCCCAGGACTCACCTGACCTGTTGAAGACTAGAGTCTTGTGCTAATACTGGTTCCATCCCCCTTGCTGCCTTTTGGATCTAGTCAGTGACCAAGTCCTGGCCAGTTGCCTAAACCTGTGTCTAGTCCTCTGCCTTTCCAGCCCCATGGCCATTACCTTGGCCCAGACATCTATCATTTCTCTTTCAGTGATGGACATGGTGTCCCCTGACTCTGATGTCCCTTCAGACCCATTCTTCACTGCACTGAGCAGTTGTCCAGAAAGAACAGGTGCCCATGTCACATCCCTGCTCACAGCATCTCCCAGGCTCCTCAGGAAGACCCCTTGCTTATCTGGTCCCCGTTGACTTCTCCAGTTGCCTTTTTGCCATGCCCCCTACTCCATCTATGTTTCTGCAGGCGATGCTATTCCCGAACGACACAGTCTCTTCACGTCTCTGTGAAGGCCCTTCCTTCCCAGTGCCAATTAGGCTCTCTTCTTCTTTCATGACTTCATGATCTGATGTCTCCAGGAAGCCTTCTCTCATTTCCTCCATCTGATTCCCTCCTCTGAGTACTTCCCTAGGGCTGCTATAACTAATTACCACACACTCAGTGGCTTAAAACATGAAAATTCATTAACTTACAAATGTGGAGCTCAGAAGTCTACATGGGTCAGTAGGACTGCATTTCTTGGGGCTCCAAGAGAGAGACTCTTCCATTGCCTTTTGCAGAGAATACTTGGCGTTCCTCGCTAGCTGTCCCTTCCTCCGTGTTCAAAACTACATGTTCAGCATTTTTCTAACCCCTTCTGTCTCTGATTCTTCTGGCTTCCTCTTTCACCTATAAGGAGCCTTCTGATTACATCGGGCTCATCTTGATGTTCCAGGATACTCTCTCTTCTCAAGATCCTTAACACCAGCACATCTTCAAAGTCGTTTTTGCTCTGTAAAGTTCTGGGGAGTAGGATGTGGACATCTTCTTTAAAAATTTTTTTTTAAGTTTATTTATTTTGAGAGACAGAGCAAAGAAGAGGCAGAGAGAGAAGGAGAGAGAGAACTGCAGGCAAGCTCTATGCTTTCAGCTTAGAGCCTAATGCAGGGCTCAAACTCCTGAATGGTGAGATAATTACTTGAGCTGACACTAAGAGTTGGATGTTTAACCGACTGAGCCACCCAGGTACCCCCTGGACGTGGGCATCTTCTGAGGGCCACTTTGCCACCTACCACACTCCTCTCTGTGTCAATAAGACCCTGGCCTGCCACTGTCCAGCCTATTTCACTTAATTCTGCAGCATATTGATTCCTGCATCTGTTTCATTCCCTAGTCTCTTAGGTTCCTCCAGGGTAGAGACAGTTGCTTTGACTCATTATCTTCGGAACACAGAACCAGCCCTCAGTACTGGCTTGTCAAACACCAAAACAGCCTTATCTCCCTGGCTCTCATCTGCCTGCCTCCCTCTTCCCCTGACTCTTATCTGCCCGCCTCGCTCTCCAGCTGCCCAGGGTGTCGAGAACAGTAGGGCAGTTCAGTGCAGTTGTTAAAAGTCCCAGACCTGAGGGGGGCATCCCCGGTAACCAGCGCTATCGTGGCTGCAGGACCTTGGGCAGCTTACACAACCTCTGTGCCTTGGTGTCCTTACCTGCAAGGCGGACATAATTATAGTATCTTCCTCTGTCAGTGAGGATCTGGGAGGGAACCCCAAACCATAGTAGGTATTACAGAGAGTTTTATTGAAGGGAGTCACACACGCGTTGGGAGGTTGCCAGAGCAAACTTTGGGACACTAAGGTGGCCAGGAATTGCAGGAAGCATCTAGAACACCTGGGCTGTGGTAACACAGGGAAGAGGAGTGTGGAGGAAGGGCCATGCTGGGAGATGCTCAGTCCTCCGAAGAGGGAGGCCGCAGGCAGTACAACATCTGCAGGGGCAGATGGAGATGTCAGAGCATCGTCTTCCCTCTTCCAGCTTTCTAGCCCCCACATACAGCCTCTTACTGGGAGGGCTGAGCCCAAGCTGTCCAGGGAATCCAAAGCACAGTTAGTAGAATTCCTGCCCCAGAATCACAGAGCCAATTACAACAGGGCAGGCTTGAAGCCAAAGGACCGGCAATAAGCAAGTAGCACATTTTTTTGGTTTCCTCATCTGTAAAATGGGTACTATGATAGTACTTGCCTCAGAGTGTGGCAGGAGGAATAAAGGAGTTCGTATATGTAAATCCTGGCATAGAGCTGGCACGTGGTGCTGAGAGAGCCTTTGCCCTTGTAAAATGGAATAATAATAACTCTCTGCATCCTAGAACTCAGATATCCAAACTGGTTAAGGCCCGGGTTCCTTCCACCGTGTTCTCCATAGGCGGACAGCTGGGCAGAGGTGGGGCGGGGAATCAAATGGTGCCTGATCATGGGCCTGTGCTGTTCTACCACAAGGTGCTTCTGTGATGTGGCCTCTAATTCCGAAGGTTTAGAACCTTGGCTCTCCTAGGCTCCTCCCTCGGGGAGATACTCTTGATTAGCAGACAAGGAAAGAAAGGCTCTTCTAGAATGATTACTCTGGTCTTAATTTTGGGAAGTGGCCCAGCAAAGAGTAATCTCAAAAATATCAAGACGCTGGGGGAAAAAGAGGAGGAGGGCACAGACAGAGTGTTACAGGTCATGGAATCTCGCCTGGTGCTACGTCGCTGTTGAATTATGCATTTTTAAACGACTTCATTGGTTGCAACACGACTGTGTTAAGTAGACCGAGGCTGATCTCTTAAATGTATTTGCTTGTAGAAATGTTGGCAGCAGTACACTCTGACATTACTGCGGCCCCTCTTTATCCTGACACAGGAAAGGGAGTACATTTAATAGAATCTTTGTGTTTCTCTGTGGGGGGCACAAAATGAGGACACCAACTAAATTTTCCACCAGCTCCTATTTCTCATTGAGAAAATGTTGTTCTTGGGAATGGTAACACCTTGGCATTCCCAGTCTATCCTAAAGTGGGGCCATCAAACTCTGGCAGCTATAAAAAACTACCAGCCAAGAAGATGTAGGTGCTGGAGGTAGGAAGTCATCAGTGCATGGTGGTGTTATCCAGCAAAACTGCAAGTGACCTCTAGATAAGTCAAGAGAACTTTGTCTGGTTCAAATGCACCAGAATCAGCTGCATTTGGCTAAGAGGTAGCTAGCCATAGAAAAAAATTGCTTAGAATCCTAAGAACTAGCAATACTTCAGCCAGAAAAGGGAAGAGCAAATGCCCATGGATGGCCTTTCACACTGGGGAGGGAAAACTGCTTGAGTACTGTGACTCCAGGATCGAGCCCACCACAGAGCAGGTGCTGTGATAGGATCTGGGAACATAGGCAAAAATGGCCTGCCTGTGCCCTTGAGACATCCAAATTGTAGTCTACTTGTGCTGTACAAATTTTGTGATGATTTGTGCCCAAGGGCAGTGAGGGGTGTGTCTACTATGGAGGATGCTGTTGGTGCCCGATCCACGTCTCCTTCCCCAGGATGGTGCACCCATCCCCTGGTGGCTGTGGGTGTGGCTAAATGCTCATAGTTGCATTCAATATTGATTGTTCCCTCCCAAATTCATGTGTTTTCTAGCGCCTCAGAACATGACCACATTTGAAAATGGGGGGGGGGAGGTCTTTGCAGATGTAATTAAGTTAAAATGAGGTCATACTAGAGTAGGGTGTGTGCTCATCCAGTAGGATTGGAGTCCTCATGAGAAAAGGGAAATTTGGACATAGAGACACAGACACATGGGGAAGAAGGCCATGTGAAGACACAGACAAAAATTAGAGTGACACATCTATAAGCCTAGGAATATCAAGGACAGCTGGCAAACACCAGAAGCTGCGTGAGGCCAGGAAGCATTCTGCCCTGGAGGCTTTGGAGGGGGCTTGTCCCTGTTGGCACTTTGATTTCAGACTTCTCAGTTCTACAACTGTGAGACCATAAATTTCTGTTGTTTTAAGCCACCCAGATTGTAGTATGTAGTTACAGAAGTCCTAGGAAACAAACAGCTGCACCCTTTCTTGGGTAGCTGTCCTCAGCACACAGCTGCTTGGCTGACGGGCAGTGCCTGCACCCCCAGAGCAGCCTGTATCCAGTTGGTGACACAAGGGTGCAAATGGCGGACACCCTGGCCTTGATAAGGGACAAGTGGGGTTGTGCCCTGAATGTTCCAGAGCTCCCAGCTCCATCTGTCTTTGGCTGCCTGTCCTTTCCCCTACCAAAAAGGCCTGTCCTGGCCTTTTTCTAAAAACTCCTCCAATCAGTCACTTGCACAGAATCCTTGTTTCAAGCTTTGAGTCTTGGAACCCTGGGCTAACACACCCACAGAACACAGAGGACACCGCTCTGAGGTGAGATCCCGGAGGGAATCCCAGAAGAGAGCTAAATCTTGAAAGACCAGGGAAAGTGAGTCACCTGGAGAATGGGAAGAATTAGAGGCTATTCCATAGAAATTTCATGCGTCCAAAAGATAAATTCTTTTAGTGTCTGAATTTCTCCATCCTAGAGTTAGGATTTTTGATTCATCCCAAGGTGAACTGGGGTCTGTCTTCAAGTGATCTTTTCTCTAAGGAAGAGCAAGTAGACATTATATTTCTTGCATTTTTTTAGGAAGGGTCTGAGAGGATCTTTATGTTGGCTGTGCAAATGTACCACAACATAGCTGGCTGTAAAATTCTTGGGTCATGAAACATCCTCTTAAAACCTGTGTGCATGTGTTATGTTATTACAGTTGGGAGACCTCTCCCTCCGCCCCTGCCATAAGGCTGTCTGGGCCCCAGTCCTGGCTTCTTGAATTAGTAGTTGTTGGACATTGGACAAGTTAATATGCATGTCTTTGTTCTTTTAAGAAAAATGTGGGGGTGCCTGGGTGGCTCAGTTGGTTAAGCATCTGGCTTCGGCTTAGGTCATGATCCCATGGTTTGTGGGTTCGAGCCCCACATTGGGCTCTGTGCTGACAGGTAGCTCAGAGCCTGGAGCCTGCCTTCGGGTTCTGTGTCTTCCTCTCTCTCTGACCCTCCCCTGCTCACGCTGTCTCTCTCTCTCTCAAAAAAAAAATAAATTAAAAGAATATTTAAGAAAAATGTGAATCATAATAGTATCTACCCATAGAGTCACTGTGAAGATTTTGAGTTAATATTCTAAGTCACTAAGAACAGTGACAGGTGCATAAAATTTTGCAGGACGTATTAGCTGTCACTATCGTCATTTGAGATTATTACTACTATTTTCACCAACCTCACCATTACATTGCAGGGTCTCAAATTGAAATGCTAAAGTCTGAGAATGGATTTTTTAGTCTTTTTTGCCTTGATGGAGATATGTTTGTCTCTAGATGCTTGCAGGAACTTTTCTTTAGTCGTGTATTTCAACATGTTACCAGTTTGCACTTAATTTTGAGTCACATCATTGATTTTGCTGGGATCCCATTATGTTCTTCATACTCTGCAAACTCAGTTCTTCATTTATTTCAAAGAAATTTTCTTTAGCTATGTCTTTGATTATTGTTCTGTTCCACTTATTTGATGCTTTCTCCCCAAACTCTTCCAATCTTTAGTGTGATTGTCCATCTACTTTTCTAGTAACATTCTCCTCCTTACTCTTTTTCATCTCTTTGTGGCACCCCCAAACTCTTATTTTGGGGAAACTTATCAGATATTTTCTTTTGCATAAGACATCAAATATTGACTATATTTTAGGCTGGGGCACAGAGACTAATTCTGGTAGGCATGTTCTGGCACATTAGTGCCATGGCTGCTTGTCTCTTCTCTCAGGGACCTCATGAGTCCATGCCATGGAAGGAGAAGGTGAGGTCTGTGGTTGGCGGGTCACAGGTTAGAGTAAGTGAACATATGCACATAGAATCCCTATAGTCCCTGGTAGAGACTTTAGATAATTTTCTAATTAGAATTGTAAAACAATCTTTCATTCTAAAGATGAAAATGTTGAGAGTTTTGAAGGTTGAGTGGTCTGTCGAGGGTCACAGAGCTGGTTAGTGGTAAAGACAGGCCAAAGAAAGGTTTGGACCCTGATCCCCAGCCAGTCTCCCTTTTTCTTTTTGATCCTTACTTCATTATTGTATGAAACAGTGTTGCAGGCCAGTCAGTAGAATATGTAAGGAGGAGCATGACGCTTTGAGCATCTACTGTGTGCCCTGTGGTTGTAGAGTTGAGTAGTCATGAAGCAGAATTAAAAAGAGAAATGGGCCCCGTTTGGTTAAAAGTAAAAGGAAAGATGTTCTAATCGGGAAAACGGGCCTGTGCAAATGTGTGGAAGTGGGAATGATGAAGTCGTGTGAGGGGATGTGTGTTGGTGGGTGGGGCGGGGCGGGGGCACTCCTGCAGACTCTAACGGGTCAGTAAACAGTAAGGCAGCTAGAAAGGCGATCAGATAGGGAGCAGAGGGTGGTGCAAAGTGTCAGAGGCCAGGTTATATCCACCTTAAACATGTCGAGGATCATTTCACATCCTAGCAACATTCAGTTTTTCTCCAAAGGTTTGATTTCTGTCTGGAGCAGACAATACACACGCACCAAGCTTGCTCTCTAGCTATTTGAAGCACTTTTGCTCTCTGTAGGAATTTCTGGGGAGTCAAACTGTTACAAGTGCTCACAGCAGGAAAAAGACAGACAGAATTGGTCTGGAGATTGCTGCCTGAAGACGAGGCAGAATTACACTAAGAGGTCACCTCACCACCTGTATGTTGAAGGAGAGCCTTGGCAGGTGTAGGGCAGTGCTGCCCAGGACATATGTGTGGGTGGCTCAGAGATTCTTGTCCTTGAAGTGCTTCGATGCCTGGTTGGAAACGGCCAGTGCCATTTCTCAGCTCAACTCTCAGAAGGCCAGACTCTCTCCCTCTGGATTTGGTTCCAGACTTTGTCATCAGAGAGTGCCACCAGAGGTGAAACACTTACTCCTAGCTGCCAGAGTTGATGGTGCAGGATCAGTTAGATAGAGGGGGTTGGTGGTTTCATATGTGAAAAGCCTCATGGATGAGAACTGGTGTGTTCAGGAACAACCTCTTGTCATGAAAAATAATCAGGATTCAAGCATCTGATGATGCTGATAGAATTATTTGGAGATAAATGATATGGGATTAAAGGCTCTTTCTTCTGGTTATTCTGGGGTTCAACTCTCGGTGAAATTTAGTGGAATTCTTCCCACCTGCTGGGTCACAGACAAGCCATATTTTTGTTTCTTTATTTTCCTTAAATTTTTAAACGTATCAATGACATATAGCAAAATACTTTAAGTGCAGCTTGATGAGTCTTACACAACCCTAGTTAAGATGCAGACATTTTTATTACCCTAGAAAGTTTTTTCAAGTTCCCTTCCAGGAAGCCACCTCAATCAGAGGGAACACCATTCTTCTTTTGTTATTTAATCACCCAAATCAGTCTGCAGTGCATTTCAACACTCCAGAAAGTTCTTTTATGCCTTATTCCAGTGAATACCTGCTTCCATAGGTAACTGTAATTCTTTTATCAACATAGGTCAGTGTTCCTTCTTCTAACTTTTCATATAAATAGAATCATCATGCATTCTTCTTTTCTCCTCCTCCTTCCTAATCTTGGGACTCACGCATGTTGTGTGGGTCAATAGTTTGTTCCTTTTTCCTTGCCATGTGGTATTCTGCTGTGTGGATGCACATCATTTGGTTGACACAGAAGCACACACCTGGGCTCCTCCTCCACATCCTCCCACTCAGCTTCTGAATTACCTTCTTTTCTTCTTACTCTTCTTTATGTCAGTCCTTGAGTGAAAGCTAGAACGTGAGCTTCTGGCAGCTAGGAATTGTGTCTGTTCTGTTTACCACTGAATCCTCAGTGCTCAGAACAGTGTGTGACCGATAGCAGATGTTCAGGGTTATAGGCTGAGTGAATTAATGAATGTTCTGAGCACCTAGTGTTAGTTGCTTACCAGTCTGGGCCTGTGTGGTACCTTCCCAAACAACTCAGATCGACAGCACCCCCAAGACATTCCCTCTTTGTTTACAAATGTAACATGAATTTCAGGCCCACGGGTCACAAGCTCTCTCTCTGCAAGAACTTCCCTCTGCACCAGGTCAGGTCCCTTCATAGACCTCATTAGCTGCCTCTCCCACCCCCATCATGATCATCTTTCCATTTTATTGACATTGCTGCTTTAATTGATTGCCTTAGGCTCTCATTCCATGGGTCCAGAGAGCCTGCACTTCTCTCTACCACTAAAGCCCACATGCTCAGTGCTCTGGCACATGAGAAGCAGAGTACATACTGGTTGAGGTTTCTTTCATAGAGAGTTCTGTAAGGTTGTTCATCTCAAGACCATGACAATTAGATAAAGTCCTTCATGAAGAGAAGGATGAACTTAAAAACAAAGCCTCTGTTATGGAATGCATGATTATATGCCCCTGCCTTTTCCAAATTCATTTATTGAAGCCCTAGCCCCAGATGTGATGGTATTAGGAAGGTGGGAGCCTTTGGTAGGTGATTAGGTTTAGATGAAGTCATGTAGGCAGAGCTCCCATTAAAAGAGGAAGAAGAGTCCAGAGATCGATCTCTCTCTCTCTCCACCGTGGGAGGACATAACAGTGAGATAGTCTGCAAACCAAGAAGAGGGTTCCCACCACGAACTGAGTTATCTGGCATCTTGACCTTGGTCTTCCTAGCCTCCAGCAGACTGTAAGAAAGAAAATTCTGTTGTTTAAGCCACCCAGCCTTTGGTATTTTGTTATAGCAACCCAAACTACTAAGATATCCTTTGTAGAAGATTTCTACTTGGGATATAGCATCTCAGGGTAGGATCATGTCTTTACCCACAAAATATTTTAGCCCAAATGTTAAATCTATGAATGTGTTGGGTGGGTCATGGCCATCAGGGACTTACACAATTACTTCACATTATTCTGTGGAAATCTTAGAATGTTTATTTTTCTCCAGATATTTGGGACCCTGGAGGCTGGAAGCACTAGATGTGTGAACTTTGCATCAAGTTTCATTTCCTTACTGACTGTACTCCCAGCTTCTAGCCCCTGCAATGAAGGATGGCTTCAGGGTCTCAAAGGAGTGTAAACTATTATGGACATGTGGTCCATCAGCAGGATCTCTGTGCTTTTCCTTTATTCTCAGCAGAGCCTCATCAGGAGTTCATGTACAGGCTTCAGAAGTGTTCATGAATTCCTGAAATGGTGGGTTTATGTGCATTTTCCTGGGAGAGAGTCTGAAATTTCTCACTCAATCTTTGCAAGGGCCTATGTGTCTTCAAAAGTTAAATTCTACTTGTATAGACTCCCTTGAAGGATCCTTCTGGTGAATTACTTAAACAGCTGCAGTACAAGAAGAAAAAAGGAGGAGTGGGAATTCTAGGGCCAGTGTTCTCGTGCTCCACCCTCATCTTCCACTGAACAGCCCATGAGCCCTCCTGGGCCTTGGTGTCCTTTCTGATGACTCTGGTTGTTGGATGAGATGGCCTCAGATTTCTTGCGTTGTATGTTTAGACTCATTGTGTGTTTGTCTCAGAGAGAACTGACAAACCATGATCTTTCTGTTCATTTAAAAAAAGGAAGGTGCTTACCAAAAAAAAAAAATTGTGTGTCTCTTCCTTACTTCTCTTTGAACCACTCAAACATGTGACTGACAAAGAATCAAAAATTTATAAAGAACTAATCAAACTCAACACCTACAAAACATAATCCAGGGAAGAAATTGGCAGGAGTCACCAACAGACACTTTTCTAAAGAAGACCTCCAGATGGTGAAAAGATACTCACCATCATTCATCATCAGGGAAATACAAATCAAAACCACAATGAGATACCACCTCACACCTGTCAGAATGGCTAAAATTAACAACTTGGGCAACAACAGATGTTGGCGAGAATGCACAGAAAGGGAACACTTTTGCACTGCTGGTGGGAATACAAACTGGTGCAGCCACTCTGAAAAACAGTGTGGAGGTTCCTCAGAAAATTAAAAGTAGAACTACCCCATAGCCCTGCATTTGTACTACTAGATATTCATCCAAAGGATACAAACATGCTGATTCGAAGGGGCATATATACCCCAGTATTTATATCAGCACCACCGACAATAGGCAAAGTGTACACACACACTCACTCTGGAATATTACTCAGTGATCTAAAAGAATGAAATCTTGCCATTTGCAACAACATGGGTGGAACTAGAGTGTATTATACTAAGTGAAATAAGTCAGATGGAGAAAGATAAATATCATAGGACTTCACTCATATGTGGAATTCAAGAAACAAAACAGATGAATATAGGAGAAGGGAAGGAAAAATCAGATAATAACAGAGAGGTAGACAAACCATAAGAGACTCTTAAATACAGGGAACAAACTGAAGGTTGCTGGAGGGGAGGTCAGTGGGGGATGGGCTAAATGGGTGATGGGAATTAAGGAGGGTGCTTGTAGGGATGAGCACTGGGTTTTATATGTAAGTGATGAATCACTAAATTCTACTCCTGAAACCATTACTACACTGTATGTTAACTAACTTGGATTTAATTTTACAAAAAGAACCCCAACTATAATTGGATTACTAACAAAAAAGAAAAGAAAATAATAATCTGATGGCTGTTTAGAGCCAGGTACAGGAAGCACTGTGAAATACTTCATGATACTTTCTCAAGGGGACAGAGGGAGAGATCACTGTATTGACTAGTCTGCAGCGGGACATGTGCACCAGCAAGTCATTTGAAATGGAGACAGCTATTTACTCGAGGGACAGTTTGTTACTATGTTGTACCTACTGTCAGAAATACATGGAAAAAGACTAAACATTTGGAAAGATTGTACTTGATTTTCTTTCTGGTGGTCAGCAATTTACTGCCTGAAACAGAGCAAAAACGATGGAGGAAAGTCGATTGGCTCAAGCCTTAAAGTATTGAAGTCTGCTGCTCTTAATCCTGTCCAGGGCCAGTCTGTGAATAATTATATTAAGGAGTTGAGCAGAGTTATCACAGAACTACAAAATATCACCCTTGAGGCCCCACCAGAGACGGATAGGGACTCTGGAGAGTTGACAATGGTGATCAAAAGGTCTATATATTTAAAATGCACAAAGGATGAGCTCAGAAATTATTGGCCTGCCAACTTAACTTCTCTACCTGGAACAAATTATCAAAAAATCAATTTGCAGACACCTTTGAGATAACAAGGCCTTGAGTAATAACCTTCATGGCTTTGTAAAGAAAAGCATCTAGCTTGACTAATCTGCTTAATTTCCTTCTCTGACCAAATGGCAGGCTATAATAGAGGCAATCTGAAGTTGTCCCTTAAGATTTGCTTCAAATCACACTGAGAAAATATTGTCCACTTCTGTTTCATAGCAATTATTCTGTCTCTGGAGGATCTTTGTGGATAGGTAATTAATTAGAAGGCAAACACTGAATGAGTCTGATGAACCCCGAAGTGCTCACCTGAGTTCCAAATGGAAACCTGTACCTGCCTTACCCACCTGAATAGCCCCGAGGCCCTCCAGAAGTTCTTGATCACATCTGCATTGTACTCCACTCCCAGATGCTACCCCCACCCAGTGACCCTCCACTTCTTAATTCTACTCCAAGAATCATTGACTTGTTCATATCCATTGACAGATCCCATTTCTGGCAGTTGGTTCCTAGAAAATATGAGACAAGAAAAACTGGAGTCATCTGCACAAAGATGTTCATTACAGCATTATTTACTACAGCAAAACTTGGCACAACTCATGTGCCCAAGAATTGGTGATTAGTGTGATTACCTGATAGATGTACTGTAGCTATTAAAGATGGTCCATGTTGTAAACAAAGTCTTTAGAATGTAAGAAGTGAGGAAAGAAAAACATTGGGTCTTTGTGTTACTGTAGCCATATGAAAAAGGCTTAAAGATATGAATAGAAATTATAATGGGACATAGAGAAATAAAAATGGCTATTATATTGAGTGGTAGGTAAGGGGACTTATTTTCTCTTTATTGTTATTTTCTCTGTTGCTTTGCCACTGCAGTTTTTTGCTACAAATAAAAATAATAAAACATAACCACTTTAAGTTTTAGCAAATGGATACCTAGAGGCGAACAGCTTTCCAAAGAAATAGCTGGCCTGGGGAAAACATAGAGATGTGGGTTCCATCCTACCTTACATGCTTCGTGATCTTGGTTAGGTGACTGAGTCACTTGGATTCTTTTTTGTTTGTTTGTTTGTTTGTTTTTAATCTATCAAAATGGAGGTGATAATGTCCCAAGATTTGCATGAAGTAGTACACATGAGATTTCTTGGTAAATAAGAAATACAAAGTTACTGTTAATTTCTGAAGCTACACCAATGGGCTAATAATTGATAGAAAAACCTACCTTAAGTGCTTGTTGAAAAATGTAGTGGAAGAGGAACAACCCATACCAGATGCAAGATCACTCTGCATTGACTTTTTTCCTTAACCCTTGATTCCTACAGCGGGCACCATCCCAGTGACATTGTCTTCCTGGAGGGAACCTGCTGGAGTTGAAAAGAAGCTTAAATTTTCCTTTTCCATCATAGTTTTTGCTCCTTCGGCTTATAGCACTATTTAGGGAGAACTTCCACTAACAAACCATGTGTTCCTATGAAAGAACTAGTTATAAACCTCAGACTCCCCCGGGGTTTTGAGCCAAATTCCACTTTAGTAAAGGCATATTCACGTTTGAGGACAGAAAGCAGAATATTAACCCAGGCAGTTTTCTGTGTTCTAGAAAAACCATTTACTCAAAATTACCTTCTTTCTTTACTTTATTTAAATGAAGGAGATATGGTTGTGTGGTAGAAGAAATACCAATTCAGGTATAGAAGTTAAGGTAGGACGTGAATGGAGTCATAAAAAGGATTTAGGCTACTGTATGTGGCCAACTTTCTCTGTAATTCTATTCTTGTCCTTGTATGCTTGGATTCTTCTCTGTAAACCACTTGGATCTGACATCCTTTGCTGATTGCTTGTCTTTCAGAGCCTCCCACACCCATCGCCCCCCCAGAGCTGCTGGCTGTAGGGGCTACATACCTGTGGATCAAGCCGAATGCCAACTCCATCATTGGGGATGGCCCCATCATCCTAAAGGAAGTGGAGTACCGCACCACCACGGGCACCTGGGCTGAGACGCACATAGTTGACTCTCCCAACTATAAGCTGTGGCATCTGGACCCTGATGTGGAGTATGAGATCCGGGTGCTGCTCACACGACCTGGGGAGGGAGGCACGGGACCACCAGGGCCTCCACTCACCACCAGAACCAAATGTGCAGGTAAGAGCTTCCTTCTTGACTCCGTTTTGAGAGGCCGGGCAGTTGCCCTGAGTGGCGTTCTGCGACAGTCATTCCTAGACTTCTTTGATGTGAGCGTGCTTGCTGTTGTGGAAGGCAGCAGTTGGGGCTTTGGTCTTGCCTTAGAGGCCCTCCTGGTTCTGGTGACAACTGTGAAGACCACCTGGCTCTGACTGTGATTCAGAGAGCCACCTGACTCCAGCGTGTCATGGAGAGTTCCTGGTTCTGACAATGTTTCCGATGGGATGCCGGTTCTGTGCCTCCAGGGATCCCTGGTGCTGGAAGTGTCTCTGAGGGCTCCTGGCTCTGACTGTGTGCTTGTAGTGTCCTCATTTGGACTATGTCTCTGTGTTCTTCTGATTTTTGTTAGATATCTCAGGTGCTTGTGATGTTACCTTTGTCCCTGAAGATTCCTTGCCTGGGCCTGTGACACCCTAACGATCTTGGTTTTGACAGTTTGCCGGAGGATTCTCGGTTCTATTTCTGTCTCTGAGAGATTCCAGGTGCCAGCTTTATCTTGAGTACCTCCTAGTTCTGAAAGTGCCTCTCAGTGGATTCTGGAACCGCTTTCGTCCCTTAGAGCTTTCTTGCTCTGTATCCCTCAGGGCCTCCTGGTTCCAACCTAAGGTTTTGGGTTGGCACTGTCCCTTCATGGATTCTCTGGATTCTATGTCCCTCCAAGCTCCTGGCTCTGTACCCAGAGGGCTTGTGACTCCCCCAGTTTCTCTGAGGTTTTTGGTTGCTGCTTTCGAGTTTGGTAGCTGGGACTGTGTCTAAGAAGGTTCTTTTGAACCATATATATTCTATCCCCGGGAACTCTAGGCTTCTGTGGTGTTTCTAATAAGGGACATTGGCTAGGATTATATCTCTGATTGTATCCCTGAAATGTTCCAGCTCTGAATGTAACTCAAGACGTTAAAAGAATTCATTGTGTTTTTCCCCCTTCAAATCATATTATTTATATTATCTCATTTTTCCCCTTTAACTAACCATTTGATGTAAGTACTTTTATCTCATATATACATGAAGGAACAGAGACTCCATACTTTAAAACTTTTGTCCAAAGTCATAGAGTTAACCAATGGCACAGTCAGGATTTGCACTCAGGTTTTTCTGACTCTAGTGCCATTGATCATCAGTCACCCCATGATGTAAAGATAGAGAATTCGGTGCAGGGGTTCTTCCAGCATGAGTCATTGGAAAAAGAGTCATGGGTTCCGGGTGGGGAGAGAAGGACTCATCGGCACAGCGACGCCCGTGGAACAAAAGGGCAAAGCAAAATACAGTTAGTTCTACTATAATGCAACCTGTGTCCCTAAAAATCACTGTAGTATGGAAAGGTATGAGATAAAAACCATCGGAGTTATGGGGAGAAATGGTATTAGGATATTTCACTCATTCCTCATCAATGACACATTTTAAAAAAAGAGGAAAATAGTAAAACTGGTGGCACAGTTCACACCTGTCAGTGGCTTAGGATATGCATAAACACTGCAGTACATACGGTGTGTTTCCTTGCAGAGACCTCGGGTTTGCTTCGGAAGAGGGTGTCGGAGAGGTTGCAGCCCGTGAGCTGCAGTGGTGGCGACGAGGGCTTTCTGAACGTGATGGAAGGCCGTGGCTCCGGCTGGGGGCGCGCGGGACCCGGCGCGTGCGGGGAACAGCGGGAGCAGGTGGATGTCTGAGGGGCGTATGTTCTCTGTGCTCTGGCGTAGCTTGTGGAGCTGGGTGCAGCGTTCCGCTTCTGTAATGTTTCTACAAGCAAAATCACACACAGCAAATGTGACATTCGTGCCACGCTCAGATTGCCCCCTAAGATGTCAGTCATACTGGAACACATTTGAGTTGTCGGAACAAGAGCTGTAGCAGAACTGACTGTAACCATTCTTAAGTACCTCAGTAGTGCATCTTGATGGCATATAAGCTAAGGTTAGTAAGGATGCCCACTGCCTGGCAAAGCTCCTTTGAATGTTGTGGAACCATTATGATAAATGGAAATGCCATTTTCTTGATTATTTTCAAAAGTGGGCCTTTCGTAAAACTCCTTCTTGAAACCTGATTATGAAACCTACTACTTTAAAAGGACCTAAGATTATGTTATTAAAGCAGGTAATACCTTATCTCAGCTTTGCAATTCAATATTCATCCATAAAAGTAATTGATTTGATCCTACCAAGGAGATTTTTCTTTTTCCACAGGGTAAATCTAGGAGTTTCTAAGGGTTTTTGATCTTTATAAATGATACTCAAAGTCCTTTAGCAGCCCCCATGGACATATTTGCTGATGATCATATAATACATTTTGAAATTCAGTCGGAAGATGATCATCTCAATAAAAATTTACAATCTATTGCAAACTGTTGCCACGACTGCGTAATGGATTTTACATGTTGAAAACACAATTGTCTGACTATCACTATAAAAATTATGAGTTGAAATGCTGTTTGTGGTCTTCTATTTCAAAAAAATGTTGGTGTTTAAGTAAGTTACAGCTAAAATCTTGAATAACCCACATTTTACAAAATGTGTCATCAAGAACATAATCTTCTTTCCCACTTTGCCACTGCTGGTAGAATATTCTTTGCCTCATAATTAATTTTTAAGAGGATTCCAGGGCTGGTACCCATTTGTGGATGCTGTTTATTGGGGTTGGTAGAGTGGGTCCCCCCCCTTTCCTTTTTCCATTATTAATCGCACTGGAAATGTACTCATTATTTTGCAAAACAGAAAATGAGAATGTGGAGTGTGGAAGGTATAATTTCTGCCCAGAGGAATTTACAGACTCTGTTAAGATTCCAGGAAAACAGCAAAAAGGGTAAAATATAAACATAAAGTCGAATATTGAAAGAGCTGCTTCATGGAGAAAAACTAGGTTGGTGGGGAAAGGCAGTGCTCTTAAAATGGTCTGGAGCCCTGGTTCACGGAGTGTAGTCCCTGGACCAGCCGCATAAGCATCACTGAGAACTTGTTAGAAATGCAAATTCTCAGGCCCCAGCCCTGATCTAAGGATTCGGACATTCTGGGAGTGGAGCCCAGAAATCTCTGCTTTCAGGGGCACTCTGGGTGATGCGGAGGCAAACCCACATTGAGGAATCACTGAACGCTGGGCCACACCAGCATGCCACTTTTGGTGGTGTGCTCATTATGGTGCTTGATCCTTAGGCAGCTCTGAGAGGTAGATGGGAAGGCGAAGGCACAGAATCATCAGCCCAAGATCCCAGATCAATTTGGTGCTTACAGCTAGGTCTCGTGGCTCAAGAAACTCCCCATCACATGGTTTGATGGAGTTTCCTCTCTACTTGTCCTCTTGAGGGTGGGCTTGGGTGGTAGGGAGACTGGCAGCTATGGAGACCAGCTGCATGGTCTAGTCCACTGTGGCTGTAGGCCCTTCCCTCAAACATCTACTGAGTCCCTTACCTCTGTCAAACTCTGTTCCAGGCATTGGTGGCAGGGGCTTAAAGCAGGAGCGCAGGCTACGAGCATGGGTATAGCTTAGGAAGGCACCTGGGGGACAAGTCAGCCAGGGCAGGTGTGGATGTGTGCTGGCTCTGCTCGGTCTGACAGGCCACTATCCAGGTATATCCTCTAAGCATCAGAAGCAGGGTCTTATCTTTATGGATGGGCCTTTTCAAGAGTTTGGCTACAGAGCACCATCTTAGCCCAGCAGTCTTGAGTTCAGAGTGAGACTCTTAGCCAGTAATGCCAGAACCTGGACAGACTATCAGACAGGGAATATAGGAGTGAGAGAAGAGGGTCAAAGATGATGCTCCACGGCTTCTTGTTTGGATGGCTGGGAGGTGAGTGGTGGAACTGTTTTGTGAGATGCAAGACACAATAGATGGGTTAGGGACAAGAGAATGAGTTGAGGTTTGAATATGTTGTGTTGGAGATAAAGATGTATAGCAGGTGATGGCATATGGAAGCCTGGAGCCCAGGAGAAACCAGCAGGTGCCCCTTCATCTTCCCTGAGAACTACCTGATTGCACCTGCATTTTAGAATCAAAGGGGCTCCTTAGTACCAATGAAAGCAGTCTAATTTTCTTTCTTCATGCTATTCCCTTGAGATGCCCCATTCATTTATTTTTTTTTCATTCATCGTTTTGTTCTTTTGCTCTCTTTAATCATCTGCCATCCTTACTGAGATACAGGCGTGGGGTGCATATGTGATAATTTACATCAGAGTGCTTTGAAAAGCTCCAAATACTCTTTAGATGCCTGTAATAAAATGAATTATTACTTGTGGCTGGGGTGGTTTTGAATTGTTGTAGCAGGCAGTCTTACATGTCTGTTTCCCTGGACTGACGGGCATATGGAGTGGTGTACCATATTCTTCTGTTGTTCATCATCTCACGGGAAATCCTATTTCAGAACACGATGGTCATGATCGAGATTGTCAGAGATTTTCTTGTCGAGAACAGTGGGTGGTTTTCTCTGGCACATCCTCCAACAGCAGACATCCAGAGATACTAGTTGGGTCCTAGGAGGCTTGTCTGGTGTCCGCCCAGCCTCACCTTCAATGGTGTCTCTAATGGGAAGATCATGCTCTCCCATAGCAGACCTTCTAACTGCTGGGGATCCTGGGTGGTTACTATTACTACCTAATATTAGTCTAGTTATCCTCAAACTCTGGCTGGGGTCCTTTGTAGAAACAGAGTATCATGTAGTTTTAAAAGAACAGAGGCTCCTAGCATCAGCTATCTGGATTCCACAAGGAAAACCTAGGTCAACAGCATTGAGAATGGGGACCAGGGTCAGCAACCGGGGAAGGCCACCGAGCTGATGGGAGGTGTGAGCACCACACTGGTACAGTTCATCTTTTCTGCAGGTACCACTTATAATGGCCCATGCACATGCTTGTTGATGCCTTAAAACTATCACCCAGCATCAGACGAAAGAAATTCTCCCTCTTTGTCACCCAGATCGATCTGCCTCCATGCCACATCCACTTGTGTATGGATCTAGTTTTACTCTCAGGAGACCTGTTCTTCCTTATCTCAGAAACAGGTCTTCACCATCCCAAAGTTATCTCTCTTATGCTCTGGAAATCTCCCCTTACCCTCAAATGTCCTGCTTGAGCCAGACTCTAGGCAGTAAGCGTCACGTCACAGTTGTGGAATCACAAATCCACAATCTGGCATGCCAAGTGATGAGAAGTCCCCTGTGATGGCTCTCTCCCTGTAAATTAAAGGCCCCATTGCTGGGTACCAGGTCATCATAGTATTGCTGAGTTCAGGTTTTCCAAGTGAAAAGTGACTATACAGCCAGAAATGCACCATACTACCGCCTGGGAGGGCTCACTTCGTATTCCCTCCACCTGAGGTTTGATTGCACATTATATTTTATTTACATATTTATGGATTCCTACTTGAAGTGATAGGTGTCTGTCTCTTCTCTAAGGGAATAAAAAAGAGAAATTCAAATTGGACTGAATGAAGTAAGAGTAGTCATTAGAATTTAGTGAGAAGAATAGGGGCTTTAGAGCCAAAAAGAATCTGGATTTTATTTCAAGCTGGCACTCACTATCTGGGTGACAGTGCACCTGTCTGTGTCTCCGTTTCTTTTCTTCCATTTACAAGAGATTGATAGTGTTTTGTTGTGAAGCCTCAGTGAGATAAGTTATAAGCCTACCAGAGAACCCAAAACATGGAAGCCTCTTAATGAACATTATTTGGGGGGGAAAAAATCTCAGGTCTCAGAAGAGGGTGTCAGAATCTAAACTGATCCCTTTCACTCTGGTGTGATGGACCCTGTTGTAAAAGGACTTCTCTAGTACCGTTGTCTTCACTTGCTCAGACAGTGGTGGATGAGAGCCGAAGCCCTAGGCTCCTGGGAAGATGGGGAAGAATGGCTTTGCAGGTGTCCTGGAGTCATTGATGTGTGGCTGCAGTGGTGCCTGATGATGAGGTGGGGGACAGAGATAGGAGTTGCTCTTCTTCTGATTTTGTCTCAGTCCTGAATAAGAGGGAGATGCAGGTTACCAAGACCTGTTTATTTCCTGGGAAGCCGAGGCTTATGAGCATCGGGGTTTGCAGACGGGAAGTGGAAGTGAGCTCCTTCACTGAGCTCCTCAGGCTGCGTCCAGCTCTGGGGGAGAGTGGAGGGACAGAAAAACAGAAAGAGAAACTGGGAGTCTAGAAAACACAACAAAGCCATGTAACTAGCCTTTTAAGGCCTTTACACGATTTTTTTCAAGTTTATTTATTTTGAGAGAGACAGAGACAGCATGGGTCAGAGAGGGGCAGAGAGAGAATCTCAGGCAGGCTCTGTGCTACCAGCCGTTAGCCTGACGTGGGGCTTGAACTCACGAAACCACGAGATCACGACCTGAGCTGACACCAAGAGTTGCACACTTAACTGACTGAGCCACTCAGGCATTCCAGGCCTTTAAAAACATTTTTTTTTCCTGTAAGCCTCAGCTTCAATGATGGTAGCATAACTTGGTCTGAGATTAGATTAGAAGGGCTCTAGATTAGAAGCAAATGGAACTTTCTTCTGAGAAGGATGGTGGTGTGAGCAGACTTCTTACTCCTTTCTCTGCCCTGCCATAATCCTGGCAAGATTACCCATGAGTCTGGGGGAGGCACAGCATGATCAGCCAATAGCAGGCACCTAGAAGTGAAGCAGAATCTGAAGACCACTGGAAAACCCTCTGGCACTGTGATGAACTAGGGAAGGAGGGTCCTCCATGATGCCACACATGCTCAAAGGACATGATTTGCCAGAGGTGAGCAGGTGAGCTCACACTGAAGACCCCCACAGAAGATGAATTATGACAACCACTTGTGCTAAATGATTTGGAGAAGGGGAACTCTTGCTCTTCCGCTTCCCTTTCCTTTGCCGCTTGCTCAGCTGCTTCTGTGCCTCCTTCCTCCCCTGCAGTGTAGGACCGTGGAGAAAAGAGGAGGGATGGAAGAAGGAGAAAACCTGCTCTCCCATACCTGGGTCAGGAGCTGCTGCATGAGCCCAGGGGCGTCTGCACAAGAGCAGGCATCTACTGGGGCGTGACGTGTCCCTCCCCTCTTTGTGTCGTCCCTCTCCCCTCCTTCCCTCAGCACACACAAAGTCTACAGGGGGCTACCGTGGAACCCCTCACTTGGCTTCAGGGAGATGAAGAAAGCTAAAGCCTTCTTCCCTACACCTGTTCAGTGGTTCCAGGACCCTCTCCTCCCGATCCTGCCAGCCTCCATGTTGTGCGGGCTGGGTGTGGTGGTGAGGGGAGGCAGGAGGGTCCAGCTGGGCTCCTCTTGCAGTCCCTGAGGAAGACACCTGGAAGTGTCTCCAGTTCTTGATAGGAGATAGCCATACTTACTCCTTCCTCTTCTTGGTTCTGTAGCCTTGGGTAAAATTCCAAAGTAACAAGAGAAACCCTATAAAACATCTTGTTAATGTTTAGAGTTTTCTATTCCCCCATGATCCCTAAAGAACCAGGGCCCAGTAGATGAAGTACAGTAAGTCAGCTGACATTCCCGTGGAAATAAGTACTCCCTAATTCCTCCTTCCATTGAAAGTTGAGATGAGAAGAAAAAGTGAGCCAGAGAGAGGTAGTGTTAATGATAATTAAATCTGATATGATTTTTTGTTTAACAGACTTTCTGGATTAAAAAATAGCTCCCAAATATGTTAAAATTGGAGGTTACACTCATTCCTATACCTGGGAAGATCTTGAGATCACAATACCAAGAAAATGTGTTTCCTTTGTTTCATAGTAACGAAAATGACAGCTACCCAGTTTGAGTATCTATGATATACCAGCCCCATAGCATTGAGCTTGTTTTGAGGATTTTACTTGTAATTCTTGTGAACCCTAGTGGAGGGGCTATAATTTCCTCCACCATCTGGAACGTTAGCAACTTACCCAAGGCCTTATACCTGACCAGGTGGCCTGTCTGGGAATCCATTCTGTACACAGCTCAGGAGCTTTATGATCTCCAGCGTCCAGCATCGCTGTGAAAGCATGAGGCACCATGACCAAGTTGGGTTTATTCCAGAAAGACACTGGTGAAAAATTTTGAATGCTGGAAAAGCTATTGGTACTCCTATCAATAGGTCAAAGGATAAAAACCATATGATCTCCAGAGAGGCTGAAAAATAATTTGAAAGAAATCAGTCTTCCTTACTGATCAGAATTTTTAGTAAGCTAGGAATGGAAAGGAACTTTTTAAAAATTATTATTTCTAGGAGCAAATATTCTCATAGCTACAAAGTGTAAAAGAATAAACTAAACTAAAAAAAGGGGTATTGGGATTATTAAGAGATTTCAGTATTATGGTCAGACACAAAGCAAATAAAAAAATCAATCTCCATATGCCAGTAATAACCACATAAAATATAACAACATATATCCTGTTCTCAAATGTAATTAAAATATAAATACTTAGAGGAAACCAATAAAAGTGCAGAAACTAGGTATGAAAACATATACACATGCAAAACTTTTCTGAGGAAGATAAAACAAGACTTGAATAAATGGAGAGATACATCATGTAGTTGGATTAGCAAATTTAATATTGTGGGGATATCAGTTCTCCCCAAATTAATTTATGGGTTTAATGCAATTGCAATCAAAAACCTAATGGGAGTCCTTTTGGAACTTGACAAAGTGATTTCAGAATTGATCTGAAATAATATAGAGGAGAAAGTGATGGAGAATAGTTTGAAAAAGTGGTGTGGAGGGGACATTTCATTGTGAAATACCAACATTTATTATAGCTATAATAATTGAAGCCCTGAAAATAATCCAGTATATAGTGAAACTAGCTATTAAAATTTATATGAATGGAGATTGCTTAACAAATAGTATCTTTGTAATTGGTTAATAATTTGGAAAAAGTAGAATGTGTTGCATGTATATTAGGATACGCTAAATAAATCCTGGATCTATTAAGAACTTAAATTAAAATCAGAAAAAAGCAAGAGCCAGAAGAAAATACTGTTTTTTTATTAGGAAGGACTTTCACCTCATTAAAAGGAAATAAATAAACTACTGAGTCACAGTATACAAATATTACTATGTAAAAAGAAAAGGAGATCAACAGCTTCTCTGCTGTATTAACAAAATTCAAAAAGCAGATAAGTAAGCAGGATATGGGAAAATACAATATAATTGAGAAGAAAGGGATAATATTCTTACAGAAAAAGAGCTCTAACAAGTCAATAAAAATATCATTATGCTGATAGGAAAAAAAGCTAAAAAATATTGACAGGTAATTGTCAAACAAAATAGGAATGGTGAACAAATTTAACATGTCCAGTGTCACAGATAATCTAATCAATGCATTTTTAACATGTAAGAGACTGAAACATATCTTTTTTTCACTGGTAAAAATCAGTGTTGGCAAGGAGCGGTAAAAGGGAATCTTACAGGCATTTCTGCAGGTGGGTTAAATGGCACAGCATATTTAGAAGAAAATTCACTAATTTTTTTCCTAACAAAATAATCAGAGCTGCACAGAAGGAGTCCTATACATGGAGGCCATCACTGTATCATTTGTAAGGGCAACACTTGGAAATCACGTAAGGGCCCCAGCAGTAGGAGCACACATAAATAAATGTCTGTACGTGCACACAGTGGAGTTCTATGCCGGTATTACAAATCATGGTTTTTGTAGACTATCTAATGGCGCGGCTCAGTCTTCATGCTCTGATAAGTTAAAAGCAACAAAAAGTCACCTTGCAAAGCTGTGTATGTAATTACTGCCCCAGTTTTTTGAAATGTAAATACATAGCCCATGTATCAGCTAGCAAGTTTATCAGTTAGAGCTGTAACATATTGACCAGAATTCCCCATTCCACATCCTGCCCCCCGCCCCCCCGCCCCCCCATTCCCAGGCAGGCGCTCGTGGCCCCTGTTCTCTGCCTGCCCTGAGTTCTAGAACATTGCTCTGTTTCTCCTGGCTGTCCCAGCTGAACCAAATGTGGAACGGGCTCCTCTCCACCACTCTCCCAAAGCTGCAGGAACACAGGGCTGTGCATTGCTATGCCACCAGCAAACAATATGCAATCCTTGCAGACTTAAAGTCCTTACAGTTGGCAGGGATTTTTCACCTTCTCTCCCTCCCAGATCACCAGGTAATGCAAAGTCTTCTCCCTTCCAGAGCAGTTCCACTCTCCCCAGATCGATTTGAGCTTCAGCTCCAGGCTTTTCTTTGCGTGTCTGTTGCATTTAGGTGAACACTCGAAAGGAGTGTGGGGAGGGTGGCTGATGCTGAGACCAAATCCTTCCTTTGAAGGAGAACAACCTTCCCTTAAGAAGAAGCTGTTGTAATTTGTCGGCACTCCTGTGCGTGCGCAGACACACCGTGTATGCAGTATGTATTTATATGTACATACCGTGTCTATATATCCATAGGCATATATGTATATGTAAATACATCCATTTAAAAAGATAGCGGCCCACTGTAAACATTTTCTCTTTGTTTTGCTGTGTTGTACAAAATGTATACAACTGGAGGTCTCCTCCTCAGAGTCAAAGATCGTTACATGTCCTGAGCTTCTCTACAAACGTGAGAGGTTACTTTTTATCGCAGTGCGTCATTGGCATTCACGGAAGGTACAGGAAGGGTTGCACACTTGCTGAACCCTGGGGTGCGATCACATGTTTATGTTGGGTTTCAATGGAGCCAGGGACAGTCAAATTCGGGGTTTACGTACAGCTCATCTGCGTTAGAATTCAGGTTCTGCCATTAAGATGCCGGGTAGCTTTGCTGGATAGCTTTGGGCAATTTGCTTAACTTCTCTGAGCTATTTTCCTGTTAAATGGGAATAATATTGCTTACTTCATTGAATAGAAACTAGGGCCATTGGTATTAATGATGGCTAATAACACTCTGAAGCGACTTGCAGCCCCACAAAGAAGGTACCATCCTCACTGTCACTACCAAAGTATAGAAAGGTTAAATACGTAGTTGCAAGTCACAAGCATTTAAAGCACAAGGTTAGAGGCCCTGGATTCTGACTCTAATTACTGCTCCTACCCACCTGGCCATATAACTGTAAGAACTTGGCACAATACCCAGAATGTAGTAGGTGCTTAGTAAATGTGAGCTTCTGGCAATTTAATACCTGGAAACTCTCTCCCTATCCAGGCCCTCCTAACCAGTAACCCCTAAGATCCTCACTGCGGTGGGTTCCAGGGGTGAAGTTAGCCTCTTGCTGTGCTCCCAAAGCGATTGACTGTACACACCATGAGAGAGGGAAACGAGGGTCAGTCACGGTTTCTACATCACACTGGTTTGTCTTGACTGGCAGTCATTCTGAGATGCTTAAGGGGAGCTGCACCGGAGCTGACCGTGGAAGCTGGCATGTCTGAGGACCCAGGAGGGCGGGGTTGCCCACCCGCCGTTGCTACAGAGATTCCCCCAGTTGGCGACGCCTTGAATCACTAGAGGCATGTGCAGCTCTTCCTGTGGACTCTTTCCCCAGCTGGGCCCAGGGCTACTGTGGAGGCTGCCGCTGTCCATCCTGCATTGTCCTTGATCTTCATACTTGAAAAAAATTGAAGTAGTACTGACACCAATGCAAAGTTTTGAAAATAGAACTTATATCCCATATTCCAGTTAATATTTTTTTGCTAGTGCATATTCCCTTTCAACCGCTGATCCCACCCTTACCATGTAATTATGCCCCGTGTGCCATTTATAGCCCTCTCTTTTCACTCAGCCCCATAAAGTTAATATTTTACAGGTTCTTAAGGAGTTTTCAATGTTGTTTTAATGGCTCATCATGTCCCTTAGAATCTAATTACCATAGCTTGCCAAACGATGCCTGTATTGTTGGATATTTGGGTATTTCCAAAGTATCATCCTCTTCCAGCCTGTAGTCTTCTGCTTGAATTATTTTCTCAACCTACGTTGTAAGGATTGAGGTATTAAAAGGTAGAGACATCCGTATGGCTTCTGCTACATTTCACAGATTGCTTTCAGTGAAATAACTGAGCTATTTCATAATGATATGAGCACTCTCAGTGTAACCTTGGCAGAATTGTGTTACCATGATTTTTTTTAATTCGCCAATTTCATAGGCATGAAGTGGTATGTCAAGTCTGTCTACAATCCCTGCGTTCTCCTCAGCCTGCATTGTATGTGCCAGCCGCCACTCTGGGCTTTATTCTGTTCCTCAAAAGCACAGTGGCCAAGCTCTGTCCTGCCTCCAGCCTTTGCACAAGCTTCTCCCTCTCCCTGGACCTCTCTCCCCACTGTTCTCTTCCCTAGCTGACCCATCCTCCTCCTTTCCAGGTCCCCTTAAAGCTTCACAGAGAGACCTCACTTGATGCCCTGATGTTAATTAGGCTCCTTCCTACTTCCCTTTCTAATCATTTTTTATTAAAAACTTTTAATGTTTATTTTTGAGAGAGCAAAAGAGAATGGGGAAGGGACAGAGAGAGGGAGACATAAAATCTGAAGAATGCTTCAGGCTCTGAGCTGTCAGCACAGAGCCCGATGTGGGGCTTGAACTCGGGAACTGTGAGATCATGATCTGAGCCAAAGTTGGACACTTAACCTACTGAGCCGCCCAGGTGCCCCCATTTTTAACCATTAATGACACTGTTCACAGCACTTACCCTATTTGTAATAATCTGATTATTTGTGTGTCTTTGCTTATTGCATGTCCTTCCCATTAGACTGTGCACTCCCCAAGGACAGTATCCTCTTCTTTTCTGGTCATTACTGCCTTGCACCGTGCCTGGCACATAGCAGGCATTCAGTCAGCAGGTGCCGAATGCATATTGGGAAGGTATACCTGTGTACTGTGGAAACTTTGGAAAGTCAGATAAATTCACAAACGAAAATTTAAGTGACCCAACATGGCATCATCACTCAGCAGTAAAAAGCTGTTACAAGTTGGTATTTTAATAAGTTTTGTGTTCCACATTTAACGCATTAGTCAGTTTCTTTCGGTCTCTGCTCCATGGTAAGGTTTTGGCTTGGCTTACATTTGTGTGACCCTTTATTCCAATACCACTGGTGGAAAAAGCTTGGAGTGTCCCAAACAATGAGGGACTGGGTAGTTGGGATGAGGAATTCTTCAGAGAGAGGGAAAGATGGGAAGCTGGGAGCCGGACCCAAACACATCACCAAAGAAAGCCTCTCAGAGTGAGGACCCTAATTTTGGATCCCGTGACCTGACCTAGTAGCTGAGCAGATGACCAGGCCACAGTTAGGGATGCTCATTTTGGAAGGAAACCTTTCGTCCTGCCCAGTGGCCAGCACCACCTGTGTTTGCAAATCCATTAGGTGCTATCTTTCTAGAGCTTGTACAGCATCTTTATAAATCCTCACTGTGATGGAGAGTAACCTGGATGATTGCCCCATTTTACACTGGAGACCCCGGAGGCTCTCAGGAGTTAGGTGACCTTCCCTAAATCTCAAATCTTTTGTTTTTTTAGTGTGTTTTTTTGTTTGTTTGTTTTTTGTTTTTGTTTTTGTTTTTTGAGAGACAGAGCAAGCAGGGGCGGGTCAGAGAGAGAGGGAGATACAGAATCTGAAGCAGGCTCCAGGCTCTGAGCTAGCTGTCAGCACAGAGCCTGACGCGGGGCTCAAACCCACGAACTGTGGGATCATGACCTGAGCTGAAGCTGGACACTTAACTGACTGAGCCACCCAGGCGCCCCCCCCCCGCTAAATCTCAAATCTTGAGAGAGCTGTGAAATAACGTCTTCTGACCCCAAGCTCTCCAGACACCTGCCCTCTGGCCACTGCAGAAGCTTTCTGAGTGTTGTGAATATTGGATTAACCACATCTCTTGGCAGAAAGTTGGAGGGGATGGGGCAGAGGAGGCAGGTTCTGATTAATTGAATGCTTATTTTTTTTTATTTGAAGGTTAAGCAGCAAATCCATTTAAACTTGGTTCAGACTAGTTTATATGGGAATGTATATGAACTGAAAACAATAAAATTGAGCCCAGAGGAATATCCCCAAGAAGAAAGAAGTCAATAGTGTGACCCTTAATTGCCTTCAACAGTTAGTCCATGTCCTTGACTACCCACCCCAAAGCATTTGATCAAAGCCACGGCAGCTTAAGCCTTTAAAGGCCCCTCTCAGACAGTAAAGGGCTATCTGCCTTTCCTGAGCTTTGCTAGACTGTAAACCCCCTGAGGACAGAACCTTAAGCATTTCACCCCAGGGGCGCCTGGGTGGCTCAGTCGGTTAAGTCTCCGGCTTTGGCTCAGGTCAGATCTCACGTTCGTGGGTTCGAGCCCTGCATCAGGCTCTGTGCTGACAGCTAGCTCAGAGCCTGGAGCCTGCTTCCGGTTCTGTCTCCTTCTCTCTCTGCCTCTCCCCCTCTCATGCTCTGTCTGTCTCTGTATCAAAAATAAATAAAACATTAAAAAAAAAAACATTTCACCCCAGGATTTGGCTCGCATGTGCAGAAGTTTGAAGAATGGATGGGTGTGCATGCCCAGTTAGGGTTCAGAAAAAATGGGCATCAGGACACTTGTAATATGCCACACAAAATAGTGTAAGCGCATGGCGCCTAGTTCTTGCCCCGTCTTTCCAGAAACACCAGATGAAAGATAATGGTGTAGAGGAGTGCTAGCCCCATGAGCTACAAGCCTGTGAGGTGAGCAGGCTGGGGACTAAGATGTGCGCTGACCAGTTAGGGAGGCTCTGATGCCTGCGCTTCTGGCTTTGGCTGAACGTGATGAGAAAATTAAGGCAGGTGGTCACTTTTTGATTGCATTTTGTAGTGATGAAGAAATAGGTTTGATCATTTTTATTTTGGATAATACAGTAAAACACTAAAAAAGAATAAACCCTAGCACTCAGAGATGACCACTCCAGATTTTGGGATGATTCTTCCAAATAGGGTTTCTGTGTTTTCTTTTTCTTTTTTTTTATTATTATACTTTTTTTTAATGTTTGTTTATTTTTCAGGAGAAGAGAGACAGGGCTTGGTCAGGGGAGGACCAGAGAAAGAGAGGGAGGCACAGAGTCTGAAGCTCCAGGCTCTGAGCAGTCAGCACAGAGCCTGATGTGGGACTCGAACCCACGAACCATGAGACTCTGACCTGAGCCAAAGTCGGACGCTTGACTGACCTCTGAGCCACCCAGGCTCCTCATGTTTCTTTTTTTTTTTTTTTAAATGTACATCTCTTTGGACAAACTTGAGCCAACATGTACATATTTTCTCTATACTCTTTATTTAACAATGTATAATGAATATTTTCTCATGTACTTACCGTTTTTTTTTTAACTTGAGTTAGTATGAATATTTATTGAATAGCTTCATGCATCAGGTGTGGAACTTGGTATTAAGATTGTGGCATGATGAATAAAGTAGACATGATCTTGGTTTTTATGGATTCTGAAGACTGTTGGGAGGGACATACATTGCATTTAATTTGGACACAGAAATACAATCTGTCTTCATTATTGTGGACTCTGTATTTGCACATTCATCTACCTGCTAAAGTGTATCTGTGACACCAGAATTAATGCTCGTGAGTTCCACGATCATTCACAGACATGCATGGAGTTGTGGAAAAATTTACATTGTGGACTGAGATCAGACAAGGTGATACTCTGCTGCCTTGTTCTACACCTCCTCTGGTAAATAACTCTTTTCTGTGGTCTGTTTAGTGCCCTCATTTTCCCATTTTTGTTGGTGATTTTGCTGTTTAAAATGGCCCCCCTAGGTAGGGGCGCCAGGGTGGCTAGTGGGCTAAGTGTCTGACTTTGGCTCAGGTCATGATCTCATGGTCTATGGGTTTGAGCCCCGCATCGGGTTCTGTGGTAGCAGCACAGAGCCTGGAGCCTGTTTCAGATTTCTGTGTCTCCCTCTCTCTCTCTCTGCCCCTCCCCTACTTGTGCTCTGTCTCAAAAAAAAAAAAAAAAAAAAAAATTAAGATGGCCCCCAAGCGTCGTGCCGAAGTGCTCCCTGGTGATGCCAAGAGCAAGAAGGCTATGGTGTGCCTTACGGAGAAAACACATGTTAGGTGAGCTTTGTTCAGGTATGAGTTCTAGTGCTGTTGGCTTGAGTTCAATGGTCATGAGTTAACTATAGTTACATGTATTTATCTATAGTTCATATATAGCTTATTATGTGTAAGTATATAACAGTTATATATTATAGCTTATAAAGCATATAAACAAATAAATAAGAGCAGGCTTGTGTTTTCACTAGTAGACAGAAATGTTGTATACGAGGCTCCCAGGAACCTAACCACATATTTACCCTAGGAACAGTGGTTCAGTATTTGCTAATTCAATGCAACTTTGTAAAACTGTTACAAAGAGAACAAATTATACATACATACAGATCAATAGGGCGGGAGGGTGGTCAGGAATGGGGATATGCATTTGGATTCTTTGGATCTGGATATTACTTAAAGCTGTTAAAAGATAATTTTCAAGAAAAGATAAAATCATAATTCTTATAGATCTCTAAATATGAACCTGGTTTTATTTAATTCATTTATAAGGAAATTGGTAAGATGTCACAATCAGTACAGAGGCAAATCCAGAACTCAGGACATTTATAGATTAGGAATATTGACACAAAAATGCAAATGGAGGCAAAATTGGCTTTCTCCCTCCCCTTTGGCAGGGGGAAGACGGGGCCCTACCTCTGACAGAACCATTTGCATAGGTATAGACAGAAATTATTCTGCATTGTGGTCAGTTATCTACAATTTGCAGCACTGTCAAATAACGTCTTTAGAATCAAATCAGATAACAAGGAAGCTTGTGCCATAGATAATGCGTAGTTTTCTATGGAGCACAGATTTTTCCCCCCACAAAGCTGTGGTGTAAATGTGATCGATCTAGATAGAGTGCATGGGGACACCAGAAGCAAACCCTGAGGATGGCCACTGCGGTGAGGCTGGGTTGTGGAGGCAGCAGGCTAGCGGCGCAGGGTGTGGAGACAATGTGGTGCTATGGGGGAAGCGGCAGCAAGACTGTGGGTGGGGCAAGTTGTCCACTGTCGGGAGGTCCAGTAAGCTGGACTCTGAAAGGGATTTGGCAACCTCTGGCGGTCACTGGTGACTTGATGTGAACAGCTATTGAGGGGTACAAAGAGGCAGAAGCCAGAGTGGCACAGAAAAGGTGAAACAGGGGTGAGAAAGTGGAACTGCTCTTGTTTTGATTAATGTCTTAAGATGCTTTTTATATGGATGCGCCATTGATTGTGTCTTATTTCTGGACATCTAGGTCTTTTCTAATTTTTCTTTAAAATTTTCAAAATGTTTGTTTAGTTTTGAGAGAGACAGAGACAGAGAGACAGAGACAGAAACAGAGACAGAATGTGAATGGGGAGAGGGGCAGAGAGAGAGGGAGACACAAAATCTGAGGTTCCAGGCTCTGAGCTGTCAGCACAGAGCATGACATGGGGCTCGAACTCACGAGCTGTGAGATCATGACCTGAGCCAATGTCCAACGCATAACTAACTGAGCCACCCAGGTGCCCCTGTCGTTTCTAATTTTTAAAAAATAGTAATTAATATCTGTAAGACTACCAACAGTGCACACATCTAATATTTTTCCTAGACTGGAAATACCTGGAAGGGTTGTTGCTGGATCAGCGAGCATTTTCAAGACTTTGAAACAGTTCTTCAAAAATTGGGTCAGTTTACACCCCATCCTCACCAGCACAAAAGCAGCTTTGTTTGCTTGGACATGCTCATCTGTAGCTATTACAAGCCTTCTTTCCCTCTTTATTCTTCTCCATTTCCCTGAGACAATAACTCTGCAAACAAGTGGTTTGGTGTTTGTAGCTGATAATCAATGGCTTTTGTTTCTTATCATTACTCACAAGTCACAGCCCTCTGTTTGGAGCAGAATCAATTCTCTCCCTTGTTGGCATTAACACATGTCAAATATTTGCACGTTCTTATCTTTCTTTGGGCTTGGCTTAGGCAGGCTCTGAATTTTTATCACCTGACATTTTTCCCTTCCATAGCCATTCCTCCATTTTCCCTAGGGCATACCTGTCTTACCTCACCTTTTCATTAGGCATGGTCATACCTTTATACCCTAGAAAAATCCCACCTTACCTGGGCCAGTAGAGAGGATTTCCACCTTTACCTCCTGAAGCTGGCAGAGTGAGCTCTGGTTTTCAAATAAAAACTGTATCCAATTCATGAGGACCTGCTTATAGGATCATATGTCCGCTGATTATCATCTCTGATTTCTATATATGGTGTTTCTTAGGGTTCTGTCCTCTGACCAGTTCTCTCTCCATTACACAGTCGTCTCCCTAGGTATATCTACCTGCTCCCCTGGCTTCAGTGGGGAGCACATTGCCATCTCTCCTCTGAGCTTCAGATCTATACACCGAACTTCTCTTCCTACCTGTCTAATGCCTACCTCAGTCCCACAGGTTGAACGCCGGAAACAGCCTGTCTCTATTTGATAAAAAGCAACCTGCCCACCCAGTTCTAATACCCATAGGCTTCCTCTCCCCACTCTACTGTCCTACCCAACTGCATTTTCCCTATTTATCCCTTAGAGCTGCTCCTTCTTGAACTTTACTCTCCCATCCCCATACGTGACCTGAGAGTCTGTTCTGCCTCAGTTCATTCAAGTATCACATTGGGTTTTACTATCGGTTTTATCTATTACCAATCTTTTTCTTACCAGGTTTTGAAACCTGGTAAGGATCTAAGGCAAACCCTTCCCTTCCCCTCCCCTTATGTTGTATTTTTACATGTAATTTCATCTTGCTACTTATATATCTTTCCATTTTTAGTCCTTGTCAATAGACCCTGTCAGGGTGGGAGAGGCATCCTCAGACCCCATTGCCACTAGGATGACAATCCAATGACATTGGATCCATTGGATTGTCATGCTGGAGTCACAGTCTCACGGTGACTAAATGACTTTAAATGTATAGAACATTAGTGCAATAAGATGTTGTCTATAAATCTTTCTACAGTGCCAAGAATACTGATATTCTCTCCCTGATGTTAGTGGGCTTTTGGATGCAAAAGGGCATTGTGGGGAAAGTATGATTTTCCCAGTTCAGACTCTGATCTCACTGCTTAACTGGCTGTGTGACCTTGGACAAGTTACTAAACTCCTCTGGACCTTTATTTCCTTACCTTTGAATTCGTCTGTAACTAATGGCCTTCATCTTCTTGGGCTGTGGTGAGGCTTGAAAGAGCAGATATGTGTAAAGAATTAGTCCAAGTCCCCAGAACTAGTAGGTGTCTGAGAAAGGTGGTAGTTCTGGACAGCTTGTGTTGTCTGAGTGTGTTGGGCTGAGAGCAGTCTGTAAAGGTAACATTCTTTTGTGTGCCCACACCTCATCTCCATAGAAACCCTTTGGTATGAATAGCTTCATGCTTTCTGGAAGTACGTCCCAACGGGGCCCACACCTCTCCTGGACCTGTCCACCAGCTTTCTCTTTCCTATCCCTGCTCATAGTCCTACTTCTTTCCATGACATGTCCTCACCATTCTCTGAAGGACAGCCAGGGTGGCCAACCCAGGGCACATCAGGCCCTCTGGCTCCCCATCTGACGTCAGGCTCAGGACCCCCTCTTATTCTTGGAGTGGCAGCCATAGCCTCTCTGCCATTCAAGACCCTTCACTTGCTTTTTCAATCTCCTCTGTCTTGCCTTCTCCCTCTCTAGGACACTGTGGCCAGGAGATTTTAGGGCTTACAAAAATGTTTGAACACATAGTAAAGCAATTTGTGGACTAAAAAATAGAAGGCAAACTATAAAAAAAAAGTGAATCAGTATTTAATGATATATGTAAAAAATACATCTGCATGCTTATTTTATATATACTTAAATGTAACATAAATATAATCTATAGCCCGATTTACTGTCCAAAAATTTCATTATGCTTAAGGATAAACTATAGATTATCTTTTCTCACAGATCAAGAATTCCTCAAGGAACAAAGTAATTGGAGAAACCATAGTGATGATAAATTACTCAGTTACTGGAAGTCAACTAATAGGGAAAGCAAAATTATTTTTTAAATATTTCAAGATAAGTTTATGACAAAACTATTACTCTTAATGTTGGAGGTAGAATGTAGGTGCATCTTAATATGACGTGAGGGAACACTCCAAAACCAGACTGGCCTAAGAAGATCACACACAGCCTTGGGCTTCCCCTCACCATTGACCTTTGGCTCCCCACTGCTTAGCTACCTTCGGTTCTGCCATGTGTATGAACCTGCTGATGATAGGCTCATCTACTTACCTCCCCTACTTTGCCCCCCTGTGACTCAGTCCTGTGATATTTGATGTTTCCAGCATGCTATAAGCCCCGTCAGACTGAGGATGTGTTAGCCTTAATACCTAGTGGGTCCCCCGCCCATAACATAGGACTTCAAACAATGCAGACTCTTAGTGCTTAATAGCACTGAGGGGAGCAGTTGTGGGTCTTGGGGGGTTACCATGAAGAAAGGGAATGCTGGAGGTATTCACCTCTTTGGGGTGCTCAAGACGATGCCCGCGTGTTGACAGACTCATTCAGACCTATTGTTTAGACCCTTCCATCACATATACCCAAAGTGAACAGGGTACACTGCTCAGGAAATCTGTACTAAGTGAAGTGACCCAAAGATGGGTGAGATGACCCACAGGTAGGGGATCACCCTTGGCAAGAGATCAAGCCCTTGACTTTGCCCATTGTCAGAGGCTCCATTGGCACCGAAGTCCTCTGTAGCCTCCATGGCAGAGAAGAAAGGTTTATGGTGGGCAGAACTGGCAGTGAGGTCTCTAGAGGTCCTAGTGTCATGACTGGAGAGGGAGACTGACATTCTAAGAGGAAAGCAGGAAATCAGCCCAAAGGCACTTGGGAGTGTGGCACAAATACGCCTGGGAGCCATGGTGGCCATCGCCAAACACAGGCCAGGAATCACTGAGCACACGTGTTTTGTGCACTGTCCCTCAAGGGCAAGGACCACAGTGTCTTTGATGCTCTGGTCCTTTTGAAGCTCTAGTCAGCACAGTGCCTAGGGAGGAGCTGATGGATTAGTGAGGGGTGAAGTGGACGAAGCATGCAAACAGCAGTGAGCCTTCAGAGCAGATAATTCCTCCTGAAGGAGTCTCTCCAGGTATCTTGACTTTACAATGGATGTTTCATGGGCCATTTTTGTCACTAGTGTAGAACAGAAACAGAATAGATGGCAGACATTTTACCTAATTCTCTAATTAAACATGAAGAGCAGTGGGAGAGGTAGTATCATGCTGTTTTTAAAGATGAGGAAAAAGCTCTGAAAAGGAAGTCATTTGTCCACTAATGAGCTAATGAGTGGCAAACCCAAACCCGGAAGCATGGGTAAAATGTCTGCCATCCTGTTCTGTAGTATCATCTTGCTTGAATATTTTCAGTGATATCCTGGAAAAGGAGATTACTTTTGGAAGCAGAGAAGCCTCGTTGGACTTGTAGCCACAGCAAGTGGATGCCAGACTAATTCCTGCCTCTAGCATGTAATGACTTGTGATTCATGTCTCTGAGCCTCAGCTTTCTCACCTGTAAAATGGGAATAAAATATGACTACATCACAGGTTTATTTATTTATTTTTTCTTAACATTTTTATTGAGGTATATTGACATATTATGTGTTTATATAATATATATGTTCAAATTGTACAATTTGTTTTTTTTAAATAGTGTATTGTCAAATTGGTTTCCATACAACACCCAGTGCTCTTCCCCACAAGTGCTCTCCTCCATCACCACCATCTCTTTTCCTCCCTTCCCCTTCCCCTTCAACCCTCAGTTCATTTTCAGTATTCAATAGTCTCTCAAGTTTTGCATCCCTCTCTCTCCCCAACTCTTTCCCTCTTCCCCTCCCCCTGGTCCTCCATTAGGTTTCTCCTGTTCTCCTGTTAGACCTATGAGTGCAAACATATGGTATCTGTCCTTCTCTGCCTGACTTATTTC
>NC_043711.1:89672209-89689704 GCF_006229205.1 Suricata suricatta | reverse complement strand
CACACCCTCGCCAGCATCTGTAGTCTCTTGATTTGTTCATTTTAGCCACTCTGACTGGCATGAGGTGGTATCTCAGTGTGGTTTTGATTTGTGTTTCCCTG
This sequence comes from Suricata suricatta, assembly GCF_006229205.1. Taxonomy (NCBI): domain Eukaryota; kingdom Metazoa; phylum Chordata; class Mammalia; order Carnivora; family Herpestidae; genus Suricata; species Suricata suricatta. The sequence continues at coordinate 89,689,603 of NC_043711.1, read as the reverse complement.
ATGATGAGTGATGTTGAGCATCGTGTCATGTGCCTGTAGGCCGTCATAGGTTTAGAATAAGGACTCAACAGAGTACATTTGTGAAAACACCTAGCAGAGTTGTTGGCACATGGAGGATAAACACAAATATTGTTTTTTAAATAAATTTTTAGTATTTATTCTTGAGATAGAGACACAGAATCTGAAGCAGGCTCTGGGCTCTGAGCTGTCAGCCCAGAGCCTGGTGTGAGGCTTGAACCCACGAACTGTGAGATCATGACCTGAGCTGAAGTCGGATGCTTAACTGACTAAGCCAACTAGGCACCCCTAAATGCTAATTGATTCTGGTGTTAGAAATCAATTTATAGTATTCTCATGTTTTCTTATACCTGATTTTGGCAAGCACTGAGGTTTGGACTGGTTAATTCCTGTTTGATCCAGTGTGACATTTTGGTGTAGTTACATGCGATGCCATCCCTCTCAGACTTCCTCTCTGTAGAGGCCTTTACCCTGTGGTAAAGGATGGTCCCAGTGATACGTACCAAACCCACTTTCCTTATCAAAATGCTTTTTGCTTGTATAATTCTTTATAATTAATCTTATTCAGATATAAGAGCCATTTCACTGCACATGTAAAAGGACCCATTTGAAAAGCAGGGGAATAAGGTAGCCCTCAGTTTGGGGCCTTTCTGGAGAACTTACCCAAAGAAATGGAGATCTGCACTCTTTCTCAGGAAGTTGAGGGTCACTGAGATTTCTTAATTGTGTTATTTTCTCACTGCATGTGAGGCAATTTGCTTTCTAGCCTTGTCATTCTTCGCCACAGTGCCAGAGGTAAATATTCTCTTCGCTGTAGTTGTTTTGCTAAGAAGCTAAGAATATTGGAAGGAAATTGTTTTTTCTCTCGCGTCTTATCTTTACGTAAGTATTCTCAAGGATCTCAGAGCAGCGTAGGAGATGACCTCTGCCGTATTGTCACTGCAGAGCCAAGACAGAAACACAAGCGGTGGAGAATGAAAGCAGCCCTGACTTCTGTGACTGTGTCTCCTCCAGCTGTCAAGATGATGGTTGAAATGAATCCGCTGGTCAATTCCAATGTAATGCAGCCCCTGCTTTGACACAGCCCCCACCCCTGCAGGTGACTGACCAATTGTTTTTCATGATTGATGGAGGTAACAGATTTACTTTTGAACCTGAGGCTGATTTTCATGATCCCAATGTGTCTGGGAAGATAGAGGTGGTGGTGGAGAAATTGCTTTGTTAATGGCAGTGACTTCTGTGAAAGCCTCAGCAGTTCAGAAGCTATGCTGCTGGGGAAGCATGTTGGATGTTGGCCAAGAAAACCTGGGTTTTGAGTCCTGGTTCTACCATTGACTTGGGCGAGTTTCTTAACTCTTCTCTGCTTTATGACCTATAAAATGTGAGCCAGGTGGAAGAGATTGTTAGTTGTCTAACTCATATTGGTTCTCACCTTCTTCCTTACTGAATTCTGATTTTATTCCAGCAGTCATGTCACCATATAAAGGACCGCATTTCCTGGCCTGCCTTGCAGCTTGTGTGGCCATGTGACCACATGCTGACCAGTGAGATGTAAGCGGAGTGGAGACCAGGGAGTCAGGGAGAGGGGTCTTTTTGAGGGAGCAGAAATTGGTGAGGTCCCCTTCCTGCCCTCCTCCATTCTCTCTGATCATATGGACCTGGGATGATTAGTCCTTGAAGGGAGATCCGGTTTCTGGGGTGAGGCTCTGACTGCCTCTGTGTTAGACTCTTCAGTGCTCTGTGGACACAAAGGGACTCTCATGCTAACCGCAGCTGGATTGTGTCTTCCTGTTTCAAGGGACAGGCATGTCTGCCCACAGGTGCAAACACTTTTGCAGTAAATGGAGCTTAAACCTATGGGCTCTTCAAGGACCTTCACATATTCCTGAGGGAATAGGGAGTTATTACCTTAACCAATAATGATATTTTTTTGACTTAAAAAAGCCCATGTATATTTCTGTAGAGATGGACTTCCATCAGATAAGTGTGCATCAATGAACTCAGGTTGTAGGTGCTGTGGATTGAGCATCCCCCTGCCCCCAAGTCCTGTTGAAATCCTGATGCCCAGTATAATGGTGGTATTGGGAGGCGGGGCCTTTGGGAGGTGATTAGGTCCTAAGGACAGCCTTCATGAATGGCGTTCAGGCCCCAGAGAGCTTGTTCACCCCTCCCACCATGTGAAGACACAGCCAGGAGTTGGCAGTCTGCAAGCCAGAACAGGGCCTTCACCTGAACCGTGCCAGGACCATTATCTTGGCCTTCCAGTCTCCAGAACTATAAGAAACAAATGGTTCTTGTCTATAACCCACCGGTCTATGGTATTTTGTTGTAGCAGCCCAATTGGCCTAAGACTGTGGGGCATGAGGAGTATGTAAAGGCAGTGATTCTGAAGTCCCGTCACCCAGTTACGGGTGAACAGGAGAGGAGTGGTCTGGCCAGTGACACTGTGCTCGTGTGCAGGGCTATGACCTTGCTCCGTTCCAGGAGGCATTGCTTACACAGACTTCTGTGGGAATGGCATGTAAGCCTTGGAGCTACAGGTTCAGCGGTCCTTGACACTCAGGAACCTCTGCACAGGCCCCTCGGCCACAGGGTCCTTACAGGGCTGCTTGTCAGCTTCTGTCAGGGGTCCAGGACAGCCCCGCATGTGGGCAGTTTGTCAAATGATGACAGAATCTGCCTTCTGTCCTCCTCAGACTGCACAGGCGCCCCCTCCACACACTCCAGTGGTGGCCTCCCAGCCGGTGTAAGTGAATAAATGGTTTAGTAAGAGACAGGAGATAGCTGAGGCTTCCCTCTCTGCCAGACTAGGTCTGCTTGAAGATCCTAGAGGGTGGTGGAGGATGAAGACGAACCTTCCACCACTCAGTGTTCCATTAATGAAGGACCCCTGACTGAAACCCCACGGGCGTCATCTTATCCCTGGATATTTCCATCTTCGGTATGGTTGCCCACCACCTAGTAAATGACACAGCATGCCCCAGGCCTGTGGTTTGGGTGCAGGGGCTTTGTAATAAGAGTGCTGTAAAAAACCCCAGGCGACTTCAGGGTGGGCTCCTTCCCTGCAGCATCAGCTAGATTCTGAGGAAGGCCCTGCTGAACCGTCACGTCCAAGCTCCCACGTGTTTTTGGATGCCGACTTGAGCGGAGCCAGAAATTTCCTGTGGAGTTTATCTCAGAGGAGAACCTCCTACCTTTGTTATTACTTAATGATTTATTTTCACCCTGACCACTCCACGTGTGATTGGTAGCATCTTCTGATGGAACCAGAGGTCTAGATAGCCACATTTTTCTCCTGATCCTGAAATCTGCAAGGAGCTGGTCACAAGAGCCTTATTTAACAAGCACTGGCTAGTTCTTGCAGGCATTGTTCTTGTTAGCAAGTTCACAGAGATGCAGACACAGCCTCTGTCCTTATGTGTTCTGCCCCTGCCTCTCAGAGGTGCCGAGGGTAGAGTGTTCAAGCACAGTGTCTGCAGAGATGGGGTCATGGGTTGAGTGCTAAGACCCCGGTGTGGGGCATCCTGGAGATCTGACAGATTTTACAGCCAATACTCAGGGGAACTTGCAAATTGAAAGGTGTTTGTTTATTAGCTACTGAGCTAAGGCTGAACGGCTGAGAAGTTGAGCGTGAATTGTGCAGTAGGAGTGGGTCAGGAGGAGCTCTGGGCTGCTGGCTGGACACCAGAGGAACACCATCTGAGGGGCCATTTATGTGCCTGATTCATTCATTTGTTCACTCCCTGTTTATGGAATGACTGCTCTGTGACAGGCACTGTGCTAGGGACTGGAAACTTAGGGGGGAACCTGACATTCTCCCATGTGACTTAGTAGCTCACAGTCTTTGTCACAAGAGAGACCAAGACATGGACTTGTGGGTTTAAGAAAAGACACATATAACTGTCTTAGGTTGAGTTCCCTAGAAGCAGAGGTGCTGAAATAGGGGTGCAAGTACATGTGATTCATTGAAGGAAGAATGTGGGAGGGATAAAGGATACATTAGTGGAAGGGGTAGAGTAAGAACGTGATCAGGGAACATCGAGTCTTGGCCTGATCCATAGGTAGAGGCCCTAGAGCAGCGCTGTTCAACAGAACTTTCCATGATGATGGGAATATTCTCTATCTGTGCTGTCCTAGAGCAGGGCCACCAGCCCCATGTGGCTACCGAGAATGTGAAATGTGGCCAGTGTGGCTGAGAAACTGAAACACTGATTTTATTTCATTTAAATTCAGGTACTCACATGTCACTAATGGCCACCATGCTGGACAGTACAGAGACATGGTGGGTAGGCTTCTTTTGTAAAGGGCCAGTGAATAAATCCTTCAGGTTTTGTGACCCACATGGCATGTGTTGCAATTACTCCATGGCTGTTGCAGCAGCAAAGCAACCGCAGACAACATATAAAGGACTGGATGTGGCCGTGTGCCAATAAGTATTTACAGTAACAACTGGCAAAGCTGGATGTGGCCCCTGGGTCCAAAACAGACTGCACAGGCGCCCCCTCCATGCACCCCAGCAGGAGTCCAGCCTTACTTGGCCTGTGTTGGTCTGCCATTGGTGTAGGTCACCCAGGGGAAGAATTGTACTTTCTGGGCAAGATGACCTGTAGGTTGAGAGTATTTCCTGGAGCAGGGGAAGGAAAGGGGTGAGGTGCTAGGGTCCCTCAGTGGCAGGTAAGGAAGGCTAGAAGGTGCGCTGCAGTGTCTACTACAATGGCTGTTTTTATTGTTTGTGCCCTGTGTGCTAAGCACGGTGCTGGGTCCTTCACATGGATTCTATTCATTCAGTTCTCAAAACATTCCACCGGCGAAAGTAGTGTTTTCTTGGAAAAACAGGTAGTTTCCTAGGGAGATTATCTTACAAAGCACAGTGAAGAGATGGGGGAGACAGAGAAAGGGGAGAAAGGCAGTAAAGAAGGTGTTTACAGATGGGTTATCATTGTGGCCAACTGAGGTTTATCTCCACTGGGAGACCCTGCTGGACACACACCACAGAAAGGGTGTTTATGCACACATTACCACTGCCCATTGGATGAGGGTCTTGGAGGGTTATCTCTCCAGCACTCTCCATGGCCCAGAGTTGAGCATATTCCCTCAGAGTGAACCTCTTTCCTCAGGCAGAGAGTCCTGTGAAGCAGGTTGCCTGTGACCACCAGGCTATGCTCAGGGTCCTGGAAGCATCTGTCACACTCCCCTTTCTTGCTTTATTATTAGGTCTCCAGTTATGGGCTTTTTTGGTTTAAGGGGCTTGTTTCCAATTTCTACAGTGCAGTAGTCTGCCTGATGGTTTGCATGGTCAGGGAGAAGTGACAGACTTATTAACGTGGGGTTACTCACAGAAGACGCGGCTACGTGAGCCTTGGGTCTCATTTCTGGTTGCCCTAGCAACAATCTGAACTTCACAGGGTCTTGGTTTTCTCTTCTGTGTAATGGGAGTGATAGCACGGCCTTTGCTGTACTTCAGATGAGGTAATGCACGAGCACATAGTAATCTGTAAGCACATAGTAATCTGTAAGCACATAGGAATGTGAGTTATTGATTAGGGACTAAGTGCTGTGATTAAGGCAGTGTAAATGATCCAGTAATTATTTTCCTAAGTCTTTCATCTCTGTGAAGCTGGGCTCCATATTTAGCCTGCCTTCCAGACTCCCCTCCTGTCATGGGGCCAGAAGCTGGGGGTACACACAAGACCACCATGCTGAGTCTCTGGACTCAGGGGGCTCATGGCCAGAGAGGAGGCAGGTCCTAGACCAGGGCTTTTCATGCGTGGAGATGAAGAACACCATTTAGGCAGGGAAAGGAACACAGACATGAGGACATGAGGAAACCTTCGCTCTGTGCTGAGAACAAGCAGGGATCAGTGCCTTAGGTCTGGGAGGGGTGCTGACAAGGGAGGGGACTTGAGTGCTGCATTCACCTCAGAGATAAAAAACAAAAACAAACAAACAAAAGAAAAACCAGTGCGACAGACATATTCCAGATTCTCTGGTCTGAGATATCAGTAGATTAGAAAGGGTGAGTCTGGAGGGTGTAGGACTCTAGAAGTTGCCATAAAGGTCTGGGTGACAGGGATGATGAGACCTGCACACAAACAGGGCTCTTCAGCTTTTTAACCTGCTCAGCCAGTTGAAGCCTTGGGAGTGGATTCTTGGAGCTCTGCTGAGAAGGGGCAGGGGTGCAGGGGCAGGGCCCCGTGGTTTCCCTTGGGTCTCCTCAAGTTCTCACACAGATAGGGTTTTAGGAGCACTGCGTTAGGAGTATCACCACCGCTTCACCCTGTAATCACTGGATCTCATGCGGATAGGAGGCTTCCTTTACTGAGCGTGTTCCCTAACCCCAGAGTACCTTCTCAGAGGTTGGGATGGCAGCCCCCGATTCGCAGTCCCCGCCCCCTTAGACAGGGAGGGAAGTCAGAAGAGGTATTGTGCCCAGGTAAGGGGAGTTTGCGGCTACTCCTGTAGAGCACCGTGGTTTGAGGAGGAGTCAGTGTGCGCAAGGCAGTGAGCGTGTGGTGGCTCGGGGCGAGGACTCTGAAGGCAAGCTGCCCTGCTTCAGATCTTGTCTCCATACGTTATCTAACTTGCCTGGGTAAGGCATTTCAGTTCTTTTGCCTTATTATTATATTCTTTTTATCTTATAGTGAAAGCAAGAATAGCGTATTCCCATGGGTTTTTATATGCAGAATAAATGGTACAGTCCATGTGAAATGTTTGGCAAGATGCTTGTTTACTAGGTGTTACCAGAGGATATGCAAGAGAACAGCGTGCATGAGGTGGTGGAGCTGGTTGCATCAGTCAGCTGTTGCCATAATACTGTGTAACAAAACCCACAAAACCTCAGTGGCACACAACCAACAACACTTATTTTTGCTCATGGGTCCATGGGTTCTCTGGAAGGTTCTACTGACCTGGGCCAGCCCTGGCTGATGGGCATCTTCCATCAGCTGGCTAGTCAGCTGGAGCCAGATGGTCTAGGGTAGCCTGAGCCTGCAGGACTCCACTTTGCTCTGCCTGGTGTGATGCCCTCCAGCAAGCTAGCCTGGACTTGTTCTCGTGGTGGGAGCAGCGGTCTGTGAGAGGAAGCAGAAATACAGAAGTGCTTTTTTGAACTTCTGTTTACCTAAATCTTGCAATTGGGCCATTGGCCAAAACAAGTCACATGACCCATACCAGAGTCAGGGGGTGGGTTTGCACAGTGATAGATCTAATGGCAGGGATACAGGGAGGCTAGTAAATGTAGTCATTAATACAGTCAGTATACCTCAGTCTTTTTAGTATGTTTTACAGGAGACCAATCCTATTTGGGCAATTCCTCTTTATTCCTCTTAGTATAACAGAGCATAATACTGGTTACCATTCATTGGGCACCTCAGTGCTGTCACTAAATGTTCCTACCTCAGGAGGGTGTTTTGAGGATTAAATGAGATAATGTGATGTAAAGCCTTTAGTTGAGCTCAGTGCCAGCATATCATACTAACTCATCAAGTGTTCATTCACTGTTGTTATTTGTCATCATGACTGTTATCATTATCTTACCTTGCTCCCCCTAGGCTCCAATGTAGGCGTTTTAGCCCCATTTAGCAAATGAAGAATTGAGACTCAGGGAAGTTAATAACTCTTCCAAGGTCACACAGGTAGTAAGAGACAGAGCTTTGTCTAGTTGAGAAAATAGTCTGAAGCCTAAGGGATGTGAAAGAAAGTGTGCTGACCTGGGTAGAAAGTTCTAATTCTGAGCTCAAATCTGAGGTCCTCCAGCTTTGGGCCCATGACCTTATGCTTCTTTGTAGCGCCTCCAGGAGTCTGGTGCTCTTCTGAGGGGGAGCCTTGCGGAGAGTTCGGTTGTTTAAAACTCAGTTGTCTCTGAGGCTGGTCTCCCTGCCATGTTTAGACATAGTTTGGCCAGGAGCCCTATTGGTGGACACTCTCTAGTCTCATTCTCATTGTGCTGTTGCGTCCTTGGGTCTCCCAGGGCAAATTCAGCTGTTCAGTTCTGTCTGTGAGGCAGATGTCTGGGTCCTCTTAGATGGGACAGAGCTCAAAGAGGCTGAGGATCCTGTATGAAGCCACAAGGTAGGCCTGCAGCCTGGGGCCCCTGGATCTGAGTGTTGCTCTTGTTGTGAGTACCAGGTCTTTGCAGGGCCTCGAAGACCATCCTGCTGCACCTCTCTGTCCAATGCCTTGACTCCTCTTACCACTTCTGGGCTCGGTGGCTGCTTTGGGTGGTTCTCAAGGAACCATCAGTCATGAATGACTCATCCAAGCAATTTGCAGATTCTCTGTCCACTGGACAGAGTTGCCTTCTTTATCTGCCTCCCACTGAGGGAAAAGCATTTCATACTGCTTGTGCTGGGCACAGACTTGGTGGCGGGGGGTGGGGGGGGGTCTCTTCCTAAGGTTTTTGGCATTTTGGCTTCTAGGAAAGCTGATACTCTACCTATAGCAGAGGCTTTCACTGGTGGTTCTTTAAATTGACTCCAGGCAGGGTCTGGGAAGGAAGAGAGGGGACTGGAGAGGATGTGTATAGTCTCCATCAAAGAGAACCCTGACAGACTTAAAATCCATCAAAATATACTGGCGCTCAGCTCTCACCGTTGCCTAGTCATCCAGAATTCCGTCCTATTCTGAGCTCACAGTCATAAATTCTTGTGGGTACTTTAGGAAGGCCTTTACACATGTCTGGGGGTAGTGCAAATGTTTAGTCTTTTTGGAAGGAATTGGAGATGTGTATCAAAGGCCTTAAAAATGGTTTATACTCTTTAACCCAGTAATCTAATATGGGTGAAATTATCATAAGGAATTAATCCCAACCCAGGAAAACGCTAAACGCAGGGCAATTTATGGTAACACAAATTGGAAGCAACCTAAATGCCTAACAGTATGATAATGGTTCAGCAAATCATGGCTCATCCACTTAGTGGAATATTATGCAGCCATAAAATGGTAATTACAGATGGTAACTTGGGAGCTGCTTATGAGACGATGCCAAGCAAGCACGCCAAGAGACACCATTGAACATGCATGGTGATTAACATCGTGTAAAAGCGTGTTTGTGTTGGTACAAATGACGTGGCTCCAGCAACAATCCACGTTCCAAGTTCCCAGCAGGAGAAAGGGCAGTTCTCCGCTGGAACGCGAGGCAGGACGAATGCAGAGAGGGCTGCAGGCCTCACAGAGAGCCTCAGTGTTGTTTCAAGTTTCCTGCTCATTTTAAGCGTCTCTAACCATTCTTTCCAATGTGTGTTTTAAAACTTATATGGGATAAAATTAAAGAAGCTTCTGTGAAGATTCTTCCAAATCGAATATCCTAATGTGCATTATGATTGTTCCCACCCATGGGTCCAGAATGTCCAGCATGCCCGTTTGATTTAGCACTTGTTGGCCTCAGTGAGAACGGGTGCAGTGGAGTGGTGTGGACAGAAACTAGATTACTGTAGGCCCAGGGGCTCACGGACACTATGTTTAGACAACTCATGATCATGAGATTTGCCTGTGAAAGGAAAGCTTCATATAGGTTGATAAGTGCTGAGAGATAGCATTTGAAAGGTTCCAGCATAATTTTTTTTTCCTGGTTACTTCATAAAACAGGTTTAAACTTTATAAAACTAGTTCAAACTTAAAGGTCATCTTGTCCTCCTGTTGGAGACATTAATGGCTCAAAGAAACAATTGGGAAGGTAATTTAAAATTTTCATGTTTGAGTTACGAAAATCGATCTGAAACTTTATAATTAATGTGCTATGGCAGTCTTCGTTACAAGAGATTTTTTTCTGGCCTTTCTTTAATTATGTGGTATTTAAATCTACTCTGCCATTTAATTCCCTACTAATTTGTGGGTTTTTCTTATACATCTTCTCTCTAGTGTTTGAGAAAACAGTTTATAAACAGAGTAGAACATTTAAAACCAACCTATATATTATCCCTTTTTTTAAGTTGAGAAGACAGTGTGACTAAAATATAAGCAAAAATGTTTAGCCCAAGAATAAACTCCTATAACCACCAGCAGTAAAATAATTTTTACTGGTTCTCATTTCATTCTGTGACTTGTGGCCCTGAGTGTGTGTTTTATTGTACTCATACTCGGGCTTGTAGTTTTTTGTGTACTGCCTTAGATAAATTGCTAAGTTGTAAGCAAGAGGGGGCGTGTACTGACCTGTGTAACTGAAAGTCCATTGATGGGTCTGAATTTAGGGCGGATTATCATGAACCCGAGTCATAAATTCCCCCCTAGACCTGGTTGGGATCAGTTTCCCCACAGTAGATGTAGAGCAGTAGGGAAGTGTGGATATACACACAGAAAGCACGTGCTCATCCCCCTCCCCCCCAACCGTGATTTGGGTGTAGACTTCTCATGGAGGGCAGAGTAGATGTTCGTCCTCACTGGATAAGCCATCCCAGAGCAGGATTTGGATGAATTCTTCCAGTTGATTCCACTTTATTCTGTGTGATGTCCCATTTTCTCTCCTTTAACTAGTAAACAGCTCATCTGACAACCGGTTTATAGGCGAGGTTATCAAACTGAGCGTTGGAATATACTTCTCTATGGGTAGGGCTCAGTGGTCTGCTGAGAAATAGGCTCTCTGACAAAAATAAGCCTTGATCTGTAATGTTTGCCAATGCTTTTGGTGTAAATATTCTCACCATGAGTGAACTCAAGCTGTCAGTGAAACATCGCTGAATGTGGGGCTGGGAAGAGATAGTGCACAGCTGACTCTCGCAAGTAGATGCAATTCAACCTACCTTCTAGCAACTTCTCTTATGCAGTGCACATTCCTATTTATACATTGTTTTAATAAGCCCAAGTTTCAAAACCTTATGCCTGTACCCCATTGGCTTTGTCAGCTCAGAGATGGGCTTATTTGTAATTTCTGTTGCTTCTCATATATTCAATCAATCATTTACCCTTTCATTTAACAAATAGACACTGAGTGCCTACTATGTGTCAGGTAATTTCCTATGTGCTGGGAGTATAGCAATGAATCAAATAAAGTCCATGTTCTTTGGAGGAGACAGACTATTACAAAATAAGTACTGTTCCCCCCCGCCCCAGGGGAACCTGATGTGAAAAACAAAGCGATGGAAAGGCTTAGACAGTAACAAGAAGGGGGCTGTGGATGGAGAAGGGGCACTTTTAAATAGGCGGGTTGTGGAAGGCTTCTCTGAACAAAGAACCGAATGACGTAAAGTAGGAAGCCATTTAAGGATTTATGGGACGGATATTCTGGGCTAAGGAAACAGTAATTGCAATGGACGGGAGGCAGGAACAGGTTGGGCGTGCTTGAGGCAGCAGGACAAAGAGCCTGGAGTAGAGCCAGCAACAGGGGCCGTGGCAGATGATGCCAGAAAGGTAGCCAGGGCCCAGGTCATGGCTTCTTGGAAAGTACCTAGACCAGTAATTCCCCCAGTGTAGACTGCTGACCAGCATTGTTATCAATACCTGGGACTTTAGAAATGCAGATTCTCAGGCCCTGTCCTAAATCTCCTGAGGAAGCTCTAGGGGCGCCATCCAGCAGCCCGTGCTTTACAAACCCTCCAGGTGGGGCTGTTGGCTGCTAGAGAGCTGGGCTCTGGCTGGGCGCCCTCTCTAGGTCTAGCCACCCCCCAGTCAGGGCCACCATCTTCTCGGCAAGTTCAAGGGTTATTTTGCTTCATGTATGAACGACACTGTTAGATTCTTGAAAGATACAAGAGAGTGCCCACGATGGCGCTCACAGGCCATCAGATCTGCTCCTGCTGGGATGGGGCCTGGGACTCAACACACCTTACCACAGTTCCCACTGTTAATCTCTAGTTTTAAATCCTACCTGTGTGTTCTTAAAGCCGGTGGTGATTGAATCACTCTCTTTGATACACGCTTACTTCTCCCACAGTCGGATCAGGTATACCCTGACGGTGGTAGTTTTTTCTATAAGGTGATTCTGTTAGAACTGTAACAATAAGAACAATTTGCAGCACAGTATAAAGGCTATATAATTTATATGTAACTTTGGGAATTGTTTCATGATAACTAAATCTAAGTCATATTGACTAGGGCTCAGTCCCTACCCACCTGAGACTTTTGCCCTCCCTTGAAATTAGAAAAGGCTTTGGCAACCTGTATGCAGCCACAATGAACTGAAGACCCACAGCCCTCCTCCAGGATTCCTGATTGCTTATATGGAGTTACTGTAGCCCAATATTATTCAAATCATCAATCAACTGTATTAATCTCACAAGTGCCAAGGGGGGGGGGGCGCATATTCAATATTAATTCAAGAATTCCAAAACCAAAGGAAGAATCCTCCTACTCTAGTAGTTAATAATTAGTTTTTCTAAGTTAGGTTGAACTGAATTGTATGCAAGTCCTTAACAAGCCAGTGCGGGCACCCCGCCTGCAGAAATCTTGCTGATAACCACAAGTGCCATCAGGCAGGTGTTCTAAACTCTCCTTGGAGCTGGCTCCAAAGGTTAGATATGGAATTCAGTGTCCATTGTCTGAGTGTTGGATTTTCATCTGATCTTAAAAGGAGAAACGAAACAAAATGCAAGACTTCCAGCTAGAGAAGTTGCTAATTTGGTGTGCAATTCCAGAATCCTAGCATTTCCTAAAATAAGAATTATTACTGTGATGTTTGTTCAGATGTAATCACCCAGGCATATTTCTAAACATATCTGTTATTCTTATTGCAAGCAATTCTAGCAACAAGAATACTAATGATTTTTCAAGGATTATAAGTTCATATGATTGCTTATCAGAGGAAAATAGGGATATCAAAACCTCTCAAGTGTTGAGATGTGGCATATTGTTGTCTATTTTTCCATTTCTTGTTCATGAATTTTAGCTTAAAATATATCCATTTTTTAAAATGCCCTTTATTCATAGACTTTAGGAATAAAACTATTTAGGAATTTAAAGTATTACTTGATTTTGAAATTCTCTCTGCTCTAATGTGGTTGTTTCATATTTTATTTGCATAGTTATCATCACTCATCTGGGGACACATATATCTATCTGTTTTCAGTCTACTTCTAAGTGTCCATCTTCCAAAGATTATTATCATCCCTTCATGCATAGTGAAGGTGTTTTCCTGTTCTGTAATAGCTCCTTGGATGAGAGTCTCATTACTGTTCCACGGCTGTGTTAAGTTGTCTCCAGGGGAAGACGTCTTCCATGACAGAGTTCCTGTGATGCTGAACTGCTGTCACTGACACTGACCCATGAGCAGCCCACTTGACAGCCACATACATGTCATGTGGCCATTGTGAGTTCACTCAGGCCTGCATGTTGTGAATGCTTTCTGAGCTCAGATACTACTCTGTTTTCATGCCATCTGCCAACGTATATTTCTATTTCTTCCCTGTGTGTAGACATTTACATAAAGGTTTGTGGATAAATAATGTAGGCTTTCTAATGAAAGTTTACTGAAAGGAATTAAGGTTTAAAAACTAAAAAATCCTTCAAATTATCTTTACACTTTGAATCAAGCAACCCCGGAGCTGAGAATTAGTGAATAAATTATCAGCAGCTGCCGTGGTGCCCGCTCAGCTGCCTGACTGGGGACCTGAGGTCATGCTGAAGGCCAGTGACTCCAGCCAGCATGGGGGCTGGTGCGAGGCTCTTTCCCCTCTCTCGCCCCTAGTCTTGGGCGAAGCTTTAGTTTCTTACTGCTGCTGTAACAAATTACCACAAACTTAGCTTAAAACAACATAAATTTGTTATTTTTAATAAATAAAAATAAAATTTTTAATGAATTTATTCCTATTGCAGCTACAAATTGATTATCTTCTGACCCTCTGGGAAATCAGAAGGCTGAAATCAATTTCTCTGGTCTAAAATCAAGGTTTATTGATCGGGACATGCTCCTTCAAGAACTTCTAGGGAAGAATCCATTTCCTTGCCTTTCCCAGTTTCCAGAGGCCTCCTCCACTCCTTGGTTCATGGTTCCTTCCTCCATCTTCAAATCTCTGTCAGACGCTACCTCTCTTGCTTGCCTCCTTCGTTACTAAGGCCCCTTACGATTACATCGGGTCCACCCAGCTAATCCAGGATAATCTCTCCATTCCAAGATCCTTATCACATCTGCAGAGTCCCCTTTTCAAGGACTTCACCAGCGAAGGTTCCTGTAAGCCATATTCACAGGTTCTGGGGATTAGAGTGTGGAAATCTTCGTTGGAGTAGGAGCATTATTAAGTCTATCACAGCCGGGGTGCTGTGTGCTGTAAAATCCAGTGCCAAAACCTATTGGTGTTTATCCCTTACTGAGCAGTTAGTTGCTCAGGAATGACTGTTTTGAATCTTGCCCATTTCTCCATATCCTTTGGATTCTTGGTCTGTGGCCAGGACAGTTCCCTTCTCACTACCCCTTGCCCAGTTCTGGATTCTAGCCTCTTCCTGTTCTTTAGACCTACTGTGTCAGGCTTGAGTCACTGCTTGCTTCTTAAGATGCTTGCTTTGTACAGGTGGTGTTTTGCTTCTAGAGTACCAAGTAAAACATTCTAGCGTCCTGGGTAAATCTACTCTATGCATGTGGGGGGAACACCCAGATCGTACCCCTCACACAAGGCAACAGTAGGAAGTATTTGAATAAGCAGTTGATAGGGAATCATGATAGCAAAAGCTGAAACTGAATCCTGTTGTGAGGAAGTTTCCATTCAGCCACATTTTCCCTTGTTTTCCCTAGGAGCTCAGTGGCACTCATCCACTTGGGTGTGCATGAGTTACTTTGTAGTATCTCTCCTGAGAATGTCATACTCGCTTTAACTTCTGTTCTCCCCAGCACACCATAAATGCAGTCAACTGATCTATGCATTCTTTGACAACTGTAGTTCCATTTGCTTTATTTAGAAACAAATGTAATTACTTAAACTGGAGAAGACAGAACTACTTTTGCAGCAAAGTCAAAACATGCATCAACACTTATCTCTATAATTATTTTACCAGGAAAAAAAAAAGTTCTCACTGGCTTCTCTCACTAATGAAGAAGGTCCTCTACAATTTTTGGCTATTTACTCAGTAATGTGTTAGTTCTGCTCTTGTGACCATACACTTAGCCTGGCCAGCCCACCTTAGGTGTCCAGAACTCATGTGGATAAAATTCAAATACTTCTACTCTAGGACATGTTGTTGAAGAAGATAGCCTTTTGGGGCAGATGTAGCTGGGTTTAAGCCTTTGACTCTGTCTTAGCTGTCTTCTTTTTAAGTGTTCCTGGGCAGGGTCAGGAGTATAAACCTTTAAGGGCCAGAGAGTACATATTTTTGGTGTTGTGGAGGACAGGGTCTCTGTTCTAACTACTCAACTTTGCTGAAATTGTAGCATAAGTAAGAAATTGGGCATGATTTTGCTCCATTTAAACTTTATTTAGAAAAATAGATTGAATCTGGCCCAGAGGTCATATTTTGCTGACTCTTGGGTAAGATATTCAGTCTCTAAAATTTTAATGATATTAATAATGAATATTAAGAGCTGGCTTTCATGGTATTGTTAAAGTTTAATGAGATAATGTATATTAAGTGCTCAGAACAGTACCTGCCACGAAGAAGATGGACAATATGTCTTTGAATAGACATATGTATGGATGGGTAGATGGATGGATGAATGGATGGATAGAAAGATGGATAGGTGAATGGATGGAAGGATAGATGGATGGATGGATAGATGAATAGCAAGGTGAATGCGAAGGATGGAGGGATACAGAAGGAAGGTAGAAAAAGTTGGAGGTATTGAAACTATATTGAGCAGTAATTATGGAGTTAATTACCTCATGCTTTATTACATGGAACAGAGCAATAGTGCTAAACACGTAACCTGCAGACAACCTGCAAACAAAATGGTTTGTTCCTTTTCTACTGTCTTCTCTATCCCACCCAGGAGCTTTTTTTTCCCCCCCTGAGAGTTAGAGCCATCCCACCTCCCCACACCATAACTTCCCTCAGTGAATCCAGGACGGTCATTAAAATCCCAGAGGTGGAGGCTTCTGTGGTGACCTGTATTCCAGTCCCAGTACACTTAACACCTGCCCATCTGTGCCAGGTGTCTTGCTGATGTCCAGATAGGGTCCTGTGAGGGGTCTTAGGGCTCTTAGATCCGTTTCTGCAAATGACTGACCTGTTCTCTTGTGGACCCTCAAGCAGTCTGGATGGGCAGAACCTGGCTCATGCAGCGCACATGTGTCCAAAAGAAGACGACCCTTCACAATTTTTGAGAAAATACAAAGATGTCCTCCACTCATTATTAGTAACCCTTGAAAATAAAGAAGCTCAGACTGGAACTTCTGACTTTAAATTTTTATCTCGGAAACAGACTGCCCCAGCTTGCAAGTAATAGATTAGTGAAGACATTTAAAAAAGAGACAAAAAAAACTATCCCACAAAAAAAGACTACCCCACAACACTGAAAACTAGCCCTCAGAATTAGGGCCTGAGCAGAGGTGGGCCCAGATATGTGTGAAAAGATCCTTTGCCTTACACTACAGTCTAATTTTTAATTAATTTTTAATTATGCACATGGTCTATTCAAATAAGAAAATGCAGTCTTTCTACCATGTGAGTGAGGCTTTTTATGATAAACATATGATTAAATACTATAAAATTGGATCCAGAGCTTTATGAGAATTTAAGCATGAACTAAAAAAAGATAAGACTATATTAAAAATATGAGGCTTAATCTTACAGAATCTCATAGGTCATCCAGGGCTTTGGATCAAATAGTATGTTCATCATGTGGACAAAGAAAAGGAAAAAAAAAAAAAGGAAAAGGTACTGAGGCTGGTTAGTGCAAGGATGGAGACATGTGCTTGTTCTAAGGGAACACAAGTAGAGGTTCCTCACTTAAGCTGGAAAGGAAGGAGAGACATTTGAAGAATGATGATACTACCACCCGGCAAAGTAGCTTAATGCAGTGACTGACCCAGAAATTCCAGGATGGCTCCAACTTTCCATGTTTTTTTTTCCCTTAAACTAGAAGACTGCCATTTGCGTAAAAGTAATTTAATTTTTAGGAACACCTGAGTGGTTCAGTTGCTTTTGGTTCAGGTAACGATTTCAGTTCAGGTAACAATCCCAGGGTCATGGGACTGAACCCCACATCGCGCTCTGCGCAGCGCATCATCCTGCTTAAGATTCTCTCTCTCCTCCTCACTCCCCCTCAAAAAAAAGAAAAAGTAATTTTAGACCATGGTTATTTATTTATTTGTTTATTTATTTTGATGCTCAGTTTAGTCACTGGGAACATGAAGGCTCAGCAGTTAGACGCATGCCGTTAGCTGGAGTCTGTGAGGTGTTTGGCCTCAGGAGAGCCAATACTGCAATTCCTACAAGATAGAAGTTTCATCAAGATCAGAATGGATTAGGGGTGTCTGGGTGGCTCAGTTGGTTAAGGATCCAACTTCAGCTCAGATCATG
>NC_043711.1:89669226-89672109 GCF_006229205.1 Suricata suricatta | reverse complement strand
AGTTAGACGCATGCCGTTAGCTGGAGTCTGTGAGGTGTTTGGCCTCAGGAGAGCCAATACTGCAATTCCTACAAGATAGAAGTTTCATCAAGATCAGAATGGATTAGGGGTGTCTGGGTGGCTCAGTTGGTTAAGGATCCAACTTCAGCTCAGATCATGATTTCATGGCTTGTGGGTTTGAGCCCCACATTGGGTTCTGTGCTGACAGCTCAGAGCCTGGAGTCTGCTTTGGATTCTGTGTCTCCTTCTTGTGTTCTGTCTCTCTTAAAAATAAACATTAAAAAATATATATGTCAGAATGGATTGGGTGGCCACTATTTGTAAATGAGTGCCCTAGGTAGAACTATCTAGCAAAAATGGAAAATTTTAAGATACAGTGGTTCTTCCTCATGAGATTTCAGTGACAACCAGTCAGTACTTATTTCTGAGTTAAGTCTCTCTTTCTCCCGCATGTGGTAGTTTATCTTGTGCCCATAACCACATGCTGCTACTAGTAGTGCTCTGACAGTTCTAGACCCATCTATTTGGGCTTCCACACTGTGTTTGCTCTTGTGTGACTGAGGTGCGGCACAGCTCCACTGCCTGTGGGGTTGAGGGTCGGAGGGAAGAGAGGCTGAAAAGAGCCACTCAGATCAACAAACTGACTGCCCTACTCTTCCTTCCAGATTTAATCTCCTAGAAGGAACAAAAGGAAACACAATTATTCTGGGAAAAGATCCAGCATGTTTCAAGTGCCCAGAACTGTGCTGGATGCTCTTTGTGTTTTCTTTTATGTCATATTGAATTACTTCATCATTACTGTGTTGTCTCTTCCCTTTTTCTCTGACACATGACTTAGCAAATTAGGTATTTTAAAATTGCCAGCTGCAGAATTCAGGTCCTTCCCGTACACACTGGCCCCCTCTGTCTTCTGTCACAGTTTAATGGGCCTCTCGTTTTTGCCATTATCGGTGAGGCCACAGTGTCAGTGTTCATCTTTTTACCCTGCTTTTAAAGACGAATGCTTGACAATTCTCGTTGGAATTCTGTAAGTGACTGTCCTTTTCTCTTTGGCTGCCAGGAAGCCTCGCGTCCCATTGGAAACCTGCCAGTGGTCGCAGGGGAAATGTTACAGCCAGCGCCCCGTGTCCTTCTCACCGCTGCGGTCATTAGTCCTTGTGCGCTTCCCCTGATGTACGCTTTGCCGCTATCACAGCACGTTCTTTTGTTGGAGGCCACGTGACTCCTTTGTTGAACGAAGTGGTGAATAAATGCTGGAGCAGTGAACTGAACACACAGCGTGTCTGCACGTGCCGCTGATGGCGGTTAATGAGCTCTGACACGGGCAGCTCCTGCCACGGTTCTCCCACTCACATCGGAGTTTCTGAACATCCCTTGCTTTTCTCTTTCATCTACCTTTTTCTGGAACACTCAGAACTAAGTGAGCTGGGGATGAAGAGTCTAGCCCCCATTTTCATTTTGGACTTAAGCAGTTCTGAAACATTTGTGCACTTTACTCCGTTTTCCTCAAAGCGCTGCTTGGTCCTAGCTTTTTACTAGATGTGGCTTTTTAAAATCATTAATTTTTTCAACAGTTTGAGCACCTCGATGAATGCTTTGGGTTACTTGCAATATTAATAACTCATGCCATTTTAACCTTGTGTTCCCGATAAAGGAATTTTCTACTGTTTAGAGCTCGGGGATGAATAATGGCTGAGTGTTTCTGTTGTTCTCTTAAAATGGAGATTACTGTATGTTGAATCACAGCAGAACTACTTTTTTATAGGCTGTGAATAGCATAAAGGCCCATCAGGTTATTCCAGGGAGTGCCAAGTGAGTGGGTAATGGCGAGCCAATTATTATAAATAATGCCTTGTTTCCTTTTGGCCCCTGTGCAAATTTCACAAAGCAGGATTCTATTAAAGGCTGGGAGATTAAATTAAGGGAGACAGTATTAACATCAGCACCTAACACAGTGCCTGGCCCAAGTCGGGGCTTCATGCTGGCTGAGTCAGTCTGAGCTCAGCAGGGTTTGGTTTTGTTTTGCTTTATTTGTAAGCATTGTTAACATTTGTCATTCAGGTCCCTTCATTAGGTTGGGTCAGGCCCAGCAGCAGCGTGAGTTCAGCGCCCTTTGCAAAGCTCCTAGCAGCCCAGAAGGGTGGGCAGAATGCTGCTTGGTGAGCCTGGTTCCCCTAGAACTAAAAGAAGGAAAAAACCAGAAAGGAACATTCCAGCAGAACAAATGGAGCTGATGTCTGTCTGAGAGAAGAGCCAAACCTGGGTGTGGGCACGGGAGCGCCGTGCTCAGAATCCAGGAGGACCGGGGGCTGCTGACATGTAGGTGTGGATTTGAGGAGGACGGTGGCTTCTGGAAGAAGCAAGTTGATGAGGGAGGTAAGTAGGACCAAGGTCCTGCTGGGGAGGATGTTGATGCCCCTGAAGCAAATTCTGGTATCTCCAAGGCCCTGGGAGAATGGAGTCCCATTCATGAAAAAGAACCACTGTATCCTAAAATTTTTCCATTTTTGCTAGATAGTTCTACCCGAGGCACTCATTTACAAATAGTGGCCACCAAATCCATTCTGACATATATTTTTTTTAATGTTTATTTTTGAGAGAGACAGTGAAAGAAAGGGAGGGGCAGAGAGACAGAAAGGGAGACACAGAATCCAAAGCAGGCTCCAGGCTCTGAGCTGTCAGCACAGAACCCAATGTGGGGCTCAAACCCACAAGCCATGAGACCATGATCTGAGCTGAAGTTGGATCCTTAACCAACTGAGCCACCCAGACACCCCTAATCCATTCTGATCTTGATGAAACTTCTATCTTGTAGGAATTGCAGTATTGGCTCTCCTGAGGCCAAACACCTCACAGACTCCAGCTAACGGCATGCGTCTAACT
>NC_043711.1:89586763-89669126 GCF_006229205.1 Suricata suricatta | reverse complement strand
CATGATCTGAGCTGAAGTTGGATCCTTAACCAACTGAGCCACCCAGACACCCCTAATCCATTCTGATCTTGATGAAACTTCTATCTTGTAGGAATTGCAGTATTGGCTCTCCTGAGGCCAAACACCTCACAGACTCCAGCTAACGGCATGCGTCTAACTACTGAGCTTTCATGTTCCCAGTGACTAAACTGAGCATCAAAATAAATAAATAACCATGGTCTAAAATTACTTTCTTTTTTTTTGAGGGGGAGAGAGGGGCAGAGAGAGAGTCTTAACCAGGGTCCATGCACCGTGCAGAGCCCAATGTGGGGTTTGATCCCATATCCTAGGATCGTTACCTGAACTGAAATTGTTACCTGAACCACAACCAAATGAGCCACCCAGACACCCTTAAATGGCTCCTAGAATGGAGTCTAGGCCTCTCTTGTGCTGCTGGAATAAGCATCCTCATCTTTACCCACATCCTCCCATATTCCATAGAGTTTAACCTTGAGAACATTGAACCATTCTCCAGTCTGGACTTTAGTATCCTTGTTGGCAGAACAGCAGAGTCGGCCTACCTGTTCTTTAAGATCCATGCCATTGTGGTTTTCGTTTTCTTTGTTTTGTTTGTTTTACTAATAACGATGCGAAAGGTTTTCACGTAAAGGCAGGTTTTTTTTTCAGGCTATCATACACCTTTTTAAAAAAATTATTTATTTATTTTGGAAGAGAGAGTGTGAGTTGGGGAGAGAAGCAGAGAGAGAATTGAGCCAGGATCCATGCCATTAGCATGGAGCCCAATGTGAGGCTTAAACTCGGAAACTGTGAGATCATAACCTCAGCTGAAACTAAGAGCCGGATCCTTAACCAAATGAGCCATACAGGCAACCACTGACATGCATCTTAAAGCCATGAACATATATGTTTCTAATCTTGCTTTTATTTTACTTATTTTTATATCTATTGCTCTGCACGGGCTTATTTTTAATTTCCAGCTACTAGCAATTGTAATTCTATGCAGCAGTGGAGTCAAGGACCAAGATGAGTGGGCAGTGGGAGCTTAATGTAATATGGATGGCTCACTTAAAATTGTGTGAATGTATATAGGAAATATTAGCCATTCCAAAGCTAGCATTATGCAATTTGATGACATATCTGTGATTTTCAGTGGAAAGTCTTAACAGGGCCAGAGCATTGGTAGAGGAGGAATACATTTTCTAAGGTGGAAGCATGTTCAAATTTAATTCCTGTCGAGGAGAACCCTGTCCTTTAGATATAGGTATGCAGAAGGGATGGCCAGGAATTAAGGAAATTTGGATTTGTGAGTACTTTTTTAAGCAGTAACAAGATATTCATCTGTCTCTTAGCTCTCTTTCAGCTCTGCTTTTCTTTACCTTGCCAGGTTCTTTGCCCCTCCTGTGTCCTCCATCTGCTGCCTATTGGCTGCCCACCTTCATAACTGTCACTGGGTGTGTGTCACCTAAGGAAGGATGTAATAGTAGGGAGGAATATTGACATCTGGAATTCAGGAGCAAGATGTATTCTGGAAGTACAGACTTGAGAGTCCTCAGGATATAGGTAGCAATTTAATTCATAGCAATTGATGAGATCAGACAGGGAGGAGAGAGATCTAGAATACAGTACCAAGCAATACCGAAATTGAGCATATGAGTAGAAAATGGAGGCCAGCACAGTGACCAAGGAGAGCCAGAGAAGCTCTAGGAGCACTTGGAGCCAAGGGTTGTGTGTTTAAAGAAAGGCGTGGTCCCTGGTGTTGTAAACTTGCTGAGTGGTCCCTTAAGAGAAGGGTTCAAAGAAATACTTAGTTTAGCAACAAGGAGTCCATGGCAGGAGAATTTCCAACGTACAGGTGAGGGCAAAAGTCAGGTGGAATGAACTGAGGACAAGAAAAAGTAGAGATCACTTTATTTTACTCTTTCATTTAATTAGCTTGTGAGGTAAAGGAGAGGATTTGGCCAATACCAGAGAGAGACGTGGACATGAGAGATTTTGCTCACTGTGTATGGCAGGGAAGAGTTGGGGTTGTTTCAATTCCCAGCTGGGAATTTGGGAAGAAGCCAGTGGAGAGAAGGCTGAAGATACAGGCAAGAATAGAGGGTTATTGGTGTGACAAGGCCCCCAAGTGTTGCAGGATTTCTTACCTCAATACCTGAGGTTTGTTGTCTTGTAGGAAAGCTCTCTTTACAGAAAGGGAAAATTTAAGAGTGAATGCCCATGACTATAGGCAAGAGTCCTTGTTTTATAAGGTTCTGGTTGACCCCTCCCCTTCCTTTCCCCCTTGTTCCTTCTCAGGTCCTACCTATTGGCTTTATAGCTTTAGGTGCTGAGTTGTCCATTCCTGGTTGGCTCATTTCCATTGTATGAGGAATGGTCTATGGCCATAATATTCCTTGTGGGTTATGCATTTTATGGCCTACTACTTACTTGTATTCAGGTCTTCTCAAATTCCTGAGGGAAACCAGAGGAGAAGTAGGTGGTATCTGTTACATTCATAAGAGGAACCTTATGCCTACAGTGGGGCAGTTGCTGTGGTCAGACACTCCCAACATTGTTCCAAAATATGTCTTTCTCCACCCAGGTACCTCAGGCCCTAATCCTTTCCCTTGCTGCCTATTTTATCCTGTTTTCCCCTGTCATACAAGGAGGCTACAGGCAGGGGATCCAGGGCCTAGGAAAGAGAAGTGACCTTGCTGTATGACAGGGCAGAAGGAGGAAAGAAGGGGGCCAGGAAAGAAAGGGATGTCAGACATTTCTTTGGGATGGCCTCTTATTGCTTCTGTGAAGTAGGAGGTAAGATTATTCCCTAAAGTTGGGTAAGAAAGTATGCAGGTGCACGGTGAAAGTTTATAAAAGTAGCAGTGGAGACAGAGGAGGTTCTAGCTGGTGGGGAAAGATTAGGTTGGCTGACATCGGAAGGTGATGGTCAGTCCATGGGTTGTGTGATCCTAGAGCAGAGCTTAGTGGCCTGGTTGGAGCATGACTGGTTGAATTGTTCCAGCATGTTATGGGTTGAATTGTGGCCCCCAGATTCATGCACTAAAGTTCTAACCCCTAGGATATCACAATGTGACCTTATTTGGAAATGCGGTCCTTGCAGATGTAATTAGATTTAGGTCATTACAGCTCTGATCCATTGTGACAATGTCTTTATAAAAATGGGAAATTTAGGCACAGACAGGAGTACACAGGGAGAAGACCATGTGAAGATGGAGGCAGAAATCTGGGTGCTGACTCTGCAAGCCACGGACTGCCAGAGATGACCAGTGAGCCACCAGCAGCTGGGGAGAGGCCCTGGGGCAGATTGTCCTGCAGAGCCCCCAGAAGGAACCAGCTCGTGGACATCTTGACCTTGGGTTTCTGACTTCCAGAACTGTTGTAGATAACCAGTCTATAGTATTTTGTTATGGCAGTCCTAAAAAGCTGATACACAAGGCATAAGGTGATTTTTTTTTTCTTTCTTTTCATTCCCTACCTCCACCCCCCTTCAAAGTGGTTATGAAGAGCATAAGGCATACATTTTGGTTTATGTGCTGCTTAAGTGAGCACATTAAGGCAAACATTTTAAGAGTACATACTAAAAGTATTATGAAAGAGAGCTCAAGGAATCCAAGGTGGGTGGGGAAAGAAGGTAAAATGAGAGAGGGCATCTAGAAAAAGGAAAGACTAAGGTATCTGGTGCTGAAATGTTCTTTCGGCTCTTAAAGTTGTAATTGTGAGTATCTTATAGAATCTGTTTCTCAGAATGGTTCAACCCTCTTAAGTAGGTTTTTGAAAAGGTTAATCTTAGCCTCCAGGTTCTTGCTGAAGTTATCAATGTGTTACTCCTCAAATTAGAGCTGCTGCTTAGATCACAGCCAGGGTATTTGCAAATAATGGTATCTTGTTAGGCATTGGCTTCCATTTACATATGATAGCCACAGATCAGAATCTGTTCTCAGAGGGACTTTCAAGTCATCTGAGCTGCAGTCTTCAAAGGGCTGTCTGACTCCTGTGGATTTAATGGGCTATTTGCCCCGTGATTCAGCATTTCCTAGGCTCCAGCACTCAGAGAATTTGCTCATTAGCTTCGAGAGACAGCTTTTTAATGGAATAAAATAAGGGGGAAAGTGGGTTGTGGTTTCAAAAGCTACTGTGATTAAAATCATACGGACAGCTGCTGTTCAGTGCCCTGTCACCCAGTGTGAATGAAAAAGTGCTCACTGTCAGAAAGCCATTGGGCTGTAAATTCTGTTTACTGTACAACTGGCTGCTTTCTGCCGAGTTTAAAGTTTTCGGAAGAGTGCCTCAGTAGACCACATTGGGCAAAACCAACTTTTTGAAAATATAACTTTTTATTGAAGGAAATTTGGAAAATATGCGAAGATAATTATCTTTGTAAAAAGTAGATGATCTCTTGCGTTTTAACACTGAGGGCACCTTTCCATCTGGTCTGTTATTCCCCCCATGCATACATACACATGCATACATTTACTAAGTTGGAGTCCTACTTTGATACAGTTGTGAAGCTCGCTTTAGTTAACGTGACATCCTGACCACACTCCCATGCCTCGAAAACAGTATTTCGGTGGTGCCCTGTGTTGCATTATCCTAATTTATTTAACTAATCTCTCTCTTTGGCAATTTAGGTTGATTCTAGACTTTTGCTATTGCAGATGATCCAGTGTACATTTTTCAATGTATAATTTTTTTAAAAGCTTTGGGCCTCTAGGGATTGCATTAGTCTCCGTTGAAGGTCAGCCAGGGTTGTAGAGGGCTTTTGACTATAGTCCCTCTGGCTAACTCATTCGAGCTCTAAATGCAGAGTCCCTTGGGAGGAGGGCACTGCCTGATTCTCTCTCACACATCCCCAGGAGGGATTTTATATGTAGAGCTGCCCTCTGAGACGGCTGCTCAGGACAAGGGCTCAAGTGCAAACTGCGATGATGTGTAATACGGAGGGGGCCTCAGACGCTCCTCTCTAATGAGTTAAGGCCATGACTCACAGGAGGTGCAGGTTGTGGTGGGATGGTTTGTCTTTTTATCCCCCTCCCATCCTCTTGGATTCCTTATGATGGAAAATTCATAAACTGTTCTCGGTGACAGTTGTGCAAAATGAAAAGCTCTGTGAATGTGTGGAGAATAGATTATCCTGACTGCTGTTAAGCATTTGACAAATTGGGAGTTTTGTCATACATCAGAGAACAATGGAGGGAGAATAAGGAACGATGGGAATCATATAAATACAACACACCTGTCAGCTCCGGCATCGTTTGTCTTCCTGTGTGGTGGGCGGGGGCAGGGAGAGTGGAGAGAGGGACGGGTAGCGGGCAGGCCACTGGCCTCCCTGGGGCTGTGTGGTCTGCTCCACCACTGAAGTCTGTCTTGGTGTGTGTTTTAGGAGGTGCCATGTGGTTTGGGGTCACAGTCCTTAACATTTCTTGAACTAGGGGCACCTGGGTGGCTCAGTCAGCTAAGCATCTGACTTCAACTCAGGTCATGATCTCACAGTTCACGAGTTCAAGCCCCACATTGGGCTCTGTACTAACAGATGGGAACCTGGAGCCACTTTCAATTCTGTATCTCCCTCTGTCTACCCCTTCCCCTTCTCAAAAATAAATCAACATTAAAAAATTAAAAAACATTTTTTCTTGTACTAAAGAAAGATTTTCCATGACTCTGGCACAGGATTGGAGGAAGGGGGGAGGTTCCTGAAGCCAGTGGGCCAAACAAGAGTCTCTTATGCTTTAGTAGGAGGATGAAGAGGTCACCAAGTACCCTGCAGCCTAGTGGAGCGGATTCTGGAAGTCTACCTACATGAGGTGGACTGAGCACCTGGGGTAGGGGGACAGTGGCACAGAAGCACGTTTTTTTTTTTCCTTGGCCTCCTGGGCTGTCACCTACCCTCCGCAGAAGGAACACAGGTAGTCAGGAGGGGATGGCCAGTCTCTGAGCTTAAGTGAGAAAGGACAGTTTGGCTAGAATGTTTGGTTGCTTCTACCCCTGAGTATCTCAGCAGTGAGGCAGACTTGGAGCACAAAGAGAAAGCTGCAGAGAGGGTCTGGGGGTGGGGGGTTGTGTGTGTGTGTGTGTGTGTGTGTGTGTGTGTGTGTGTGTGTGTGTCTGGCCTGAGAGGGCAGGGGCTACAGGGCCGTGGTGGGCATTGGGGACCTGGCAGCAAATTTTCACTTCCGTGTACCAGCAGTATGACAGGGGCTGGGAAGCGAACTGGCCTTTGAGAGACTCAGCTTTGTAATCCGTACACGGGAATGGTGCTCCCTGCCCTGATAGTAATGTTGTGAAGGTTAAGTGGGATCATGTAAGGAGAGTGTCCACAGGCAAACTGATAACTCTGATGAGAGAGACAGATCCGAACGTGTTGGAGAAACTGGAGCCCTTGTATACTGCCAGGACATGTTTCAAATGGTGCAGCTAGTGGAAAACAGTTTTGGAAGTTCCTCAGAAGGTTAAATTTAGGGTTATCGTGTGACCTGGCAGTTCTACTCCTAGGCATATACTCAAGAGAAATGAAAACATGGCCATGGAAAAAATTGAATGTTCATAGCAGTATTATTAACAGTAGCTTGAAAGTGAAAGCAACCTCTCTGTCCATCAGCTGATGAATAAGTAAAATAAATAAACGTGTATATACGCATACATGTGTGTGTATATATACACAGAAATAACTATTGTTTAAAATGAATGAAATTCTGATACACACAGCAATGTGGATGAACCTTGAAAACATCATGCTAAAGTGAAGAGCAACTCACAAAGGACCATCTTTCATAGGATTCCATTCATATGAAATGTCCAGAACAAGCACATCTCTCAAGACACACAGTGGTTGCTTAGGGCTGAGGAGGTCAGGGGAATGGGGGAGGTGAGCGCCCAGAGTGGATGCGGGTTTTCTGGATTTCGAGGTTCTACAACTGATGGTGATTATGGGGGCCCAACTCGGAGAATATATTAAAAAATCATTGAATTGTACACTTGGGGTGAATTGTATAGTATGTTAATTATATCTCAATAAATGTGTCCCCTCCTCTCCCGCTCCCCCCCCCCCCCCATAAAAGAAGGAGCAGAAGAAAACTACCTGATACACAGCAGGTAACTTAGGGAAACAATAGTCAGTAAGCCCTTTCCAGTCTACAGGTCAGCTTGGAAAGTTGGCAGGGCCTCAGTTCTCCGCTTTTCAAATTCAAGTCTTCATGTTATACTAGTTAAAATCTCTGCTCTCCAAAAAGAGACCCTGGGCCTTCATTTGAGTCAGAGGTGTCACCGGGGACCCTCTCTCTGTGGAATCAATGTGTTCCAGAAAAACTGGGGGTACGGGCTGAAATCCCGGTTTCTATCAGTTGGATCCCTTTTTGATGCCCCCAGAAAACACTCTTATCTAAGTGTTTGCATTGAGTCTGTATACCAGGGTGCAGAAAAGCCGTTGGAAAAAAAGCTGTTGTGCTAGAGAAAGAAAGAAGGTCTTCCTGCTCTCTAACTCAGGTCTTCCTGCTGTAATCGAAGTCCGCTTCCCACAGCCTGATGGAATCCTGGCATCTGTTGAGGCTTGGATGCCTGGAGTCAAGTGGCTCCTGGAGGCCACTGCACATTTGTCACATGTCAGTGGGACCTGCATGTGGATGTGAAATGTATATTTAAAAATGTGCACACACTCGGCTGCACACGCATCCTGCTTCGAATGTGTTTATCCAATTGCCCGTCACAGACCCGCCCTGAGGGGCTGGGCCGACCCTCTCACCTTTGCCTGCCAGCCCACACTCCCCCGCCCCCGGCCCCCACATCTGTAAGATGCCCTGGCCTCCCTTGCTTCCCTCTCTGTAGGGGGTGGGCAACTGGAAGGTTCTGCTTCACAGCAGGTTACCCATCTCTGAAGATGGATTTCTTACTTTGATAGAAACTGGTGCCTCCAGCCCCCATGGCATCCAGCAGCTGAAGAGAACAGAGTGAGAGCACTGGATTGGGAGTCCGTAGTTTCCACTTTGAACACTGCAAGTGTCACTTAGCAGCCATGTGGCACAGGGTATGTCATGTGACTTCTCTGTCTCACATTCCTCTTTGGCAAAATAAAGACATGGACCTAGGTTTCTCAAGGACCCTGTAATTTGGAGAACCCTTTCTCTGCTTCAAGAGAGTAAGATTGCCACTGTTCAGTACTGGAGTGTTCTAAATTACCTCCTCGATGGGGACTGGAGGCAGGCACCTGGTCTGGAACGTGACAATTCTGAAGTCTTGTATTAGCCTCTGACGTCTTTTTCTGGGCAAGTTTTAAAACATGGCCCCAGGTTCTCGGTGTTCCTTCCATTGGGTCTGTGCCTTTCCCTGGAACCTGGGCCTGCCTGTCAGTGCTCCTCCCCCTTGAGAAACACGGGGGATGAGACAGCTTTTGAGGATGATCTCTCGGGACACTTGTCCTAGAGCCACTCTTGCTCATAACTTACCCTTTATGCAAAGAGAGGCCCAGATGACATGGAAAGGCCACGTGTCAGTATTACCAGGTGACGTCCTCAGCTACGCTGCCCTTCAGCTGAGTCTGCCCCGAGATGTGAGTGAAGAAGTCTCGTTGGAAACACATTCTCCCTCTCCAGCCCTCAGCCCTCGGCCATGCGAGCCTCCGCTGGCTCTTCCAGCCTAAACAGTTGGTGATGTTCCAGACATTGTAGAGCAGAACAAGGCATCCTTGCTGCACCTTGCCCCGCTTCCTGATGGACAGAGTTGGTGAGCATAGTAAACTGTTTGATGCCCCTGTGCTTTAGAATGTTTACTCTTGCTCGGGACTGAGCATCACCCCCAGTGTGATGGGGTTTGGAGGTGAGGCTTTGACGAGGTAATCAGGTTTAGATGAGGTCATGAGGATGAGTCCCCATGAAGGGATTAGTGCCTCTTAGGAGAAAAGGAAGAGAGAGCTGTGCGTGCGCTGATGAAGGGCCGTGCGAGCACACAGTGAGCTGTCCTCCCCACAACCCGACCATGCCGGCACCCTCCTCTGACTGGCAGCCTCAAAAATGGTGAGAAAATAATCGTCTACTGTTTCAGCCACCGAGCCTGTGATATTTTGTTATCGCAGCCGGAACGGACCATGGCAGCTATGCAGCAGCAGCCAACCGGGATATACCGTCCCAGCTCTGAGCTCTGCCCCCTGGGCCCTTGGTCACCTCGAGCGTGGTCTACAAAGTGTGAACTGGTTACTGCAGATACACTCCCAGGAGGAAAATCTTAGTTTCAACTGAGAGGCCCCTCTAAGGGTGTCCTTTCTAGGGCAAGGGCCGGACTAAGAGCAAGAGAGAGGGAGTCCAGCAGGGATGGTGTGGAGAGAAGTTCAGGAGCACAGACACAGAGCTCTCTGGAAAGACTTAGACCCCAGCCCCCACCTTCCTTCTCCGGCCTGCACTGTGTGAGGCAGCCCAGCATTGCTTATCCCCAGACAGAATCTCTCTCCTCCTGCCCTGCACCCAATCAAAGCTATTATCCAAGGACAATGGAGGGACTATGGTCTTTTTCATCTGCAGCAGAGAGCAAAGCTGACAACATGGGTATTTATATCATGCTCTGGCTTTCCAGGGGCCTCATACTCGTTAATGAATTAATCCTTCTTAACAACAGGCCCTTTACTAGGGTGGCATCATGATGCATGTTCGTCAGACAAGGGGATGGAGGCAGTGGCTAAGGCTGCTTATGATACTCGGGCCTCCACAGCTGGGGCCATTGAGGACTCACTCGTTCGGGGGGCAGATGAGGCCATCAGATGCCAAAAGCACAGTTTGGGACATGGGGGTCCAGGATCTGGATGGGAGTCTACCCTCTGTATAGCCTTTGGATGGTCAGCTTTACTGACAAGTCTCAGCTTCTTCCTCCGTAGAATGAGTGGAGATAGTAATCCCACCGGGACATGGAGCTTTCACGATGAGAGGGAGAGGCAGGTGAAGATGCCCCGTCAGCTGTGACACATCCCACACACGTCTACTGTCATTGCTTCCAGGACGCGTGAAGATGCTACAGTTAGCGTCAGCACCTGCACCAAGGGTGAGGGTCCGCAGGGCAGCTCAAGGACCGGCCCCTCAGATCCCCAGGCTTGTGATGATGACAAGGACTCAGCAGCGTGAACAAGCACTTACAGAGCCCCCGCCCCCGCCCAAGCCCCTCGCTCCCTCTTTCACTTGCTGCACGTCCCCTGCCCCTTTCTCCACCAGCACCCTCATGCTCTTTGCTCTTACCCACCAGTAATCTCTGTCATTCGGGTCTTCTTTTACTTTGTTGTTTTATCTTATTTTTGTGTGTTCAGGAAGTGTTTTCTTGTTGCTCCCAGTGTTAGGAGTTGTCTTGACAAGTGACCAAAAAACAGTTCAAGACGGCCTCCCTCAAAGCTCTGCTTAGATTGAGTCTCAGTTTAGGCAGACAAAACTGTATTTCTGTCCATTCTGGGTGTTCATCCTACCTGTGGTTGGCGGCTCAGTCATGGCCTTCAATTCCAAGATCTGACTTTTACACAAAGGCTGCTCTGAGCTACTTTTTCTTCCCCTATTCATTTTGTTTTTAATTTTGGTGAAATACACATAACCTAAAACTTACCTCATTAGCTGTTTTTAAGTATAGAGCTCAGCACTGTTAAGTGCATTGACATTACTACTCATCCATCTCCAAAACTCTGGTCATTTTGCAAAACTGAAACTCTATACTCTGTAAACAACAACTCCTCATTCTGCTTCCCTTCTATCTCTGCTTCTGTGAACTTGCCTACTCTAGAGACTTTGTATGAGCAGCACAATGTACTGTTCATCCTTTGCTAACTGTCTCATGTGACTTAACAACATGCCCTTATGCTTTATCCATATTGTAGCCTGTGTCAGAATTTCCTTCCTTTTTAAAGGCCAAATAATATTCCATGGTATGCATATACCACAATTGCTTATCCATTCATTAGCAACACTCAAGTCCCTCTCTCTGAATGACGCTGTGAACCTGGGTGTGCCCTGGACCACTTCTAATTCAGAGTGACTGGCACTGAATTTCCACCAGATGGTGCCAAACAAAGACGGCTTTTTCACGCAGGACACTATGACTGGAGAAAAGGTGGAAACAACTCCCGGGTCGTGTTCATTGATCATGTACAGCAGACAAGCTGATCACCTTGGCTGAAGCCTCTTCTTGTGCTTTGATGTCACTTGGCTTTCACTTTCTGGTGTTTCTCAATCTTTTTTTTTTTTTAATTTTTTAATGTTTTTTTTAATATATTCCACTTAAAATTTTTTTTTATTTTTGATACAGTTTATTGTCGAGTTGGTTTCCATATAACACCCAGTGCTCATCCCAACAAGTGCCCTCCTCCATGCCCATCACCCATTTTCCCCTCTCCCTCAATTCCCATCAACTCTGTTTGTTCTCAGTATTTAAGAGTCTCTTATGGTTTGTCTCCCTCCCTTTCTGTAACTATTTTTTCCCCTTCTCCTCCCCCATGCTCTTCTGTTAAGTTTCCCTGGTCCACAAGAGTGTGAGTAGTGGAGGGGCAGAGAGAGACAGGATACAGAATCCGAAGCAGGCTCTGAGCTGTCAGCACAGAGCCCGATGCAGAGCTCAAACCCACGAACCATGAGATTGTGACCTGAGCCCATGTCAGATGCTTAACTGACTGAGCCACCCAGGTGCCCCTTGTTTCTCACTCTTTTTAAGAGCATTAACTCCCTTCTCCAGGGAACCTTGAAAAAATTTTTTTCCTAATTCCCCATCAATGTTTTTTTTTTAAATAGTTTATTGTCAAATTAGTTTCCATATAATACCCAGTGCTCTGCCCCACAAGTGCCCTCCTCCATTACCACCACCCCTTTCCCCCTTTCTCTCCCCCTTCAACCCTTGGTTTGTTTTCAGTATTTAATACTCTCTCAGGTTTTACGTCCCTCTCTCTCCCCAACTCTCTTTCCCCCTTCCCCTCCCCATGGTCCTGTGTTAGGTTTCTCCTGTTAGACCTATGATGCAAACTTATGGTATCTGTCTTTCTCCACCTGACTTATTGTGCTTAGCATGACACCCTCGAGGTCCATCCACTTTGCTACAAATGGCCAGATTTCATTCTTTCTCATTGCCGTGTAATACTCCATTGTATGTATGTGTATATACATCTGCTTGATCCACTCATCAGGTGATGGACAATTAGGCTCTTTCCATGATTTGGCTATTGTAGAAAGTGCTGGTATGAACATTGGGGTACGTGTGCCCCTACGCATCAGCACTTCTGTATCCCTTGGGTAAATCCCTAGCAGTGCTGTTGCTGGGTCATAGGGCAGTTCTATTGATAGTTTTTTAAGGAACCTCCACACTGTTTTCCACAGTGGCTGCACCAGTTTATATTCCCACCAGCAGTGTAGGAGGGTGCCCATTTCTCCACATCCTCACCAGCATCTATAGTCTCTTGATGTGTTCATTTTAGCCACTCTGACTGGTGTGAGGTGGTATCTCAGTGTGGTTTTGATTTGTGTTTCCCTGATGATGAGTGAGGCTGAGCATCTTTTCATGTGCCTATTGGCCATCTGGGTGTCCTCTTTGGAAAAGTGTCTGTTCATGTCTCCTGCCCATTTCTTCACTGGATTATTCATTTTTGGGTGTGGAGTTGGGTGAATTCCTTACAGATTTTGGATATAGCCCTTTATCTGATATGTCATTTACAACTATCTTTTCCCATTCCGTTGGTTGCCTATTAGTTTTTTTTATAATAGTTTATTGTCAAATTAGTTTCCATATAACACCCAGTGCTTCTCCCCACAAGTGCCCCCCACCATGACCATCACCCCCTCCCCATCAATGTTAACGTGCTGTTATACATATCTGCACTTCACATGTAGAAAGAACAAGATTCTTTTCACCCCCAGGAGCCAATTTTTGCCCTTTTGGGGGCACTCATCCCTACTGGAAACAGTCGGTTCAACAGAATGCCCTTCTCAGGGGTTGGGAAGAGAAGCAGCCACCTTGGGTTCCTCCAGAAGCTCAGCCACTCCCATCAGTCCTTTTCTATATGTTCCCCTTAATCCTGTTAGATGCACCAGAACAAAAAGGGGTAGCTTAGTGACCTGCAATCCTGTCTACTATGGTAGCCAATGGCCACTCCAATTCAAATCAGAGGAGATAAAACTAAATTTTCAGTTCCCAGTTGTAGGGGCGCATCTCAGGGACTGAGTACCTTTATGTGGCTGGTGATTACAGTCTGGGGCAGCACAGACTAGAATGGGGCAGATGGACTAGGAGATGCCCATCATTACAGGAAGGTCTGCTAGACAGATGGCTCATAAACGTGGTGGCTGGAGGGGTCACAGGCTCACGGATATCCTGTGTGTTGGAGGGTTCTGGCACCCCAGAGATCATCCTCTTCTGAGCTACTCGAACTTTCTTTATGACAAAATCAACATACATCTATGAATGTTTGACATTCTCCCTTCTGTCTTCCTGTATCCAAGCGTCACTGTAGTGACCCTGCATCTAAAATCAGGCAGACCTGGTAGGGATCTGGCTTGAATTTCTTAACCTTAGGCAAGTTCCTTAACTTCTTGGTTCCTCTTTTTTATCACTTGTAAATTGGGGATTGTGCTCTCTGTATCACAGACTTATTAACCAGAAGGCATAAGGTGTATGGCTCCGTCATTCCCCCAGGGCCTGGCATGTAGCATGTGCTCAGTAAATGTTGGTTGGGTAAACGATTGTTGAAGTGTTTGTTTGCCTGGCTGAAATCTGTGAGGAAGTCAGCAGGCCCGAAGCCTCTGTGTTTTTTTCCATCCTGATTCTCTCGCTCTTAGATTGGCTGTGCCCACTCTGCAGGGACACACCCCAATCACATCAGTGCTGCTAGTCTGAGATTGGATCTGGTGGGACAGCTGTATTTATCAGTGGTGGAAGGGATCCCTCAGAGGTAGCGGTGTGGGGGGAGGGTCACAGAGTCGAGGAAAAGCAGGCTCCAGAGAAGAGTCAGGGTTGCTCGCTGTGGTCTGAGTCAGCCCTTCTCAAACTTCAGTGTGCTCAGGGAACTCTTTGGAGCTCAGTGAAGACTGATTCTGTAGGTCTGGGGTGGGCTTGAGCCCTGCATTCCTAGTCAGTTCTCTGGTGATGGAGTTGAGGGTAGCCCACCAACCACACGTTGACTGGCAGGCATCTGAGGACCTACCTCCACTGAGCTCCCTGGGGATGTGGGTCATGTGGAAATTCGTGAGTCCTGGACCACATCTGTAGAATCAGACTCTCAGGGTCAGAGCCTCAGAACCTGGATGATGAACATGTTTTCCAGTTTATTCTGATGCATCCTAGAGCTTGAGAACTGCTGATCCCAGGAGGTGCTGAGCTCCTAGAGGGGAGGGAGAGACCCCTTTCCTGGAGTGCATGCACCTCCCCTGAAAAGCAGCTCCTCCGTGGGTGGCACTTGTACCAGAAGGCACTGTTGCTCCGCTCCTTTGTGCCAGTTTGTGAAAACCTCAACCCTTTCTGTCGATCTTTCACAAACTTTACCAGGAACACCCTTTGCTCCAAGGTCTGAGGCACATTTGGATAAGATAGTGAGACATTTGCAAAAACTGAGGTTGAGAATCGATGGTTGGGGCCCAGGGTTTAGCGTCACCATGATTACATATCTAGCCCTTGACCTTTCTGCAGAGATGTCTGAGAAGTGAGGTAAATTAACCCCAGTCTGGGGGACAAGAGTCTGATGAGCAGAACTGGGCCTGGCAGGTCAGCTGTCCTTAGGTCTCACCTGGCCTTTGATTTTCTTTGCTTGCTG
Source organism: Suricata suricatta (assembly GCF_006229205.1). Lineage (NCBI taxonomy): Eukaryota > Metazoa > Chordata > Mammalia > Carnivora > Herpestidae > Suricata > Suricata suricatta. The sequence continues at coordinate 89,654,383 of NC_043711.1, read as the reverse complement.
CAAGGCAGGCTGTGTCCTCAGGGTCAGCCTTGGCTTGGAGCAGAAAGTGGCTGGATCCCCACCTGAGAATGGATTCAGCCCTGGGGCCCAGCTCTCACTGCCGGCTCCCGGCTCCCGAGCAGGTGGAAAGGGATTCTCCTTCTCTCTTTCTCTCTCTTTTTTTTTTTCCCAGCTTTCTTGAGGTATAACTGACAAATAGAATTATAATATCTTTAAAGTATTCATTGTGATGATTTGATATACACTGTGAGCGGACTGAGATAATCTAATTAATATATCTATCATCTCACATATTTACTTTTTAAAATTATTTTGGTGAGAGCGCTTACGTTTTACTCTCCTGGCAAATTGCAACTTGACAATGCGGCAGTGCCAAGTATAATTACCATGCTATGCATTAGATCCTCAGACTTTATTCACAACTGAAAGTTTGTGTCTTTTAGCAACCTCTCCCAATTCCCCCGCCTCGCCAACCCCTGATCCAACCATTTCTACTCTCTGTTTCTAGGAGTTCAACTTTCTCATTAAGAAAAAAAAATATTTTTAGGTCCCACTTATAAGTGAGTTCAGGAAGTATTTGTTTTTCTTTGTCTGGCTTCTTTGACTTAGCATAATATCCTCCAGGTCCACCCACGTTGTTGCAAATGACAGCATTTCCTTCTTTATTTAAGGCTGAATAATATTTCACTATATCTCTCTCTCTCACATTTTGTTTATCCATTCACCTGTCCACAGACACTTAGGTTGTTTCCATTTCGTGACTACTGTGAATACTGCAGTGAAATGAGAATACAGATACCTCTTGAGACAATGGTTTTATTTCCTTTGATGTCCTTCCAGAAGTGGGATTTCTGGATTGTATGGTAGTTCTATTTTTAGTTTCATAGGGAAACTCCACAATATTTTCCATAGTGGCTGTACCGATTTACAATCCTATCAGTAGTGCACTAGGGTTCCCTTCTCTCCATCCTTGCCAGCCTTTGCTAAGTGTTGTCATTTTGATAATAGCCATTCTAGTAGGTGTGAGATCAATCTCATTGTGGTTTTGATTTTCATTTCCTTGATGATTGGTGATGTTGAATGCCTTTTCATGTACCCATTGGCCATTTGTATATCTTCTTTGGAGAAATGCCTGTTCAGATCCTGTGCCCATCCTTTAATTGGGTTATGTGGGGTTTTTTGCTACTGAGTTGTAGGAGTCCATAACTGGATTCTTAATGGACTCTTTAGGCCTCTGTTTAGGCCTATGCATTACATGAGCCTCAGTGCCAGGCACTCTGAGATGCTCTCTCTTCCTTGACCTTGACTGTCTTCCAGCTGGCCAGGAGTTTCATAGCCTGTGTCTGACACCCCTGCTGAGAGCTTGCCTGTTACGAACAACACAAACCCCTGGTCTAGGTTCCCTGAAATGGGAGCTTCCTTCTCCGCACCCCCAGGCCTCATGTGGGAGACTGCACTTTGTGATCTCTGTGTGTCCTCATGACTCTGAGCATATGAGATCCTTTATAGCATGTGTGTGCTGCAGGGACCAGACTTTTTCCAAACCAGCTGCTGGAGTAGGGGTGCGGTCAGAGCAGACCCTGCAGATGGAAGAGGAGAAGGGGTGTGCTGTAGGACATCCCCTAAGGGAAAACACGGGCAGACAGGAGGTGGAGTTGAGTTTCTGTGTATTTGCTTGTTGGTGTTTCATTTTTCACTCAGTGCATCTTAATTTTTCTGCGGCAACCTTGGTGTGTGGTTATCCTTCTGTCCTTTTTGGTGGCTGTGAAACTTTGGTGTTCGTGAGTCGTATAAGGAAGAGAAAGTGGTCTGGCTTACGGGACTTTAGGAGAGTTAAGTGGTCCTGGGTGCCAGAACCTAGAGGATGGGGGTCGAGCCTCTCCACCTCCCTCCCTAGTGGATGAATGCACAAGACAAGCAGGAGAATAGAGAACCTCCTTCCGACGTGTTCTCCCAAGTCCTGCCCTCCACCACTGTCGCCACCTGCATTGGTGTTGGCTTGAAAAGAACATCATCAGGAGATGGAGAAAGAGAAGATTGTTACTAAGGCATTCTCCTGGATTATTACTGACTCAATTTTTAAAATTAGATTTAAACCTAAACTATTTGAGGATCCAGGTGAACCAGATTCCCCATTCCCAGAAGGGTGGCTTGGCCTCTTCATCTCAGGCCCAACATTAATGATTCAGATGACTATCAAAATTGGGCATACCCTGCTTATTAGGAAAAAGGGGAAGACTCAATATTATAAAATGTGTGGGTTCTCTATAGATGACCATTGAAAAGACCAGAAAATGCAGAGGCAGGAGGAAAATGGGGGAGAGAGATCAACTAGAACATTGATTCATGGTCATCCAACTTTAGCAGGAAGTTCTGACTCTGTCCCACATGCGCCTGAGGCCATTGGCAGCTCGGGCTTCCCTTGTGTTGGATAGCTAAGCACTGCTTACACATGCTTGGATCTACTTCTCTGTTTCCTTACTTTGGTTTATTTATATGGCAATCCTTTATTGTTTGATTTGCTTTTGCAAGTATGCTTTTATAGTTGGGTGAAGGAGGAAGGAAGGAGATGTTGGTTCTGTGGCGGTTGTTTAATCTGGACTTCCCCTAGGAGCTCTGGGCTGAGAAGAGCTGGATACCCATGGAGGAGGGGGTCTGGAAGGTGGGTGGGGAGTGATTACTCACCATTGGCTCCGGTTTCCTCTCTCTAAGATATCTTGGGAAACTCCTCCAGAAATGCCATTCTTCTCCACCTAGTGAGTGAAGTTTTGAAATCTAACACTTACGTCAATCTCTAGGTTCCATCTTTAAGTATATTCCGCTCGTCTCCCCTTTTATCCAGTCCTCACATCTGATTCCCTTTTTTCCAGTCCCCGGAGCTGATCTCCAGAATGAGCTCTGAAGCATAAACTAGATGATGTAACTCCCCTGCTTAAAATCCCATAGGAATTCCTACTGCACTTAGGAGAAAACCCCAGTTCTTCGCTGATGGTGGTCTACAAAGCCCAGTATGATTTAGCCTCACCTGCCTCTCAAAACCCATCTCCTTTTCTTGTCCCCACCATGCACTATGCTCCAGCTGGACTGGTGTTATTTATTTTCCTCGAACTCTTCAAGGTTCTCCTTCCTGTTTGCATTTGTTATTCTCTGTGTAGAATGCTCTCCCCATTCCAGATCTTCAGTTGACTAGCCGATGCATCTCATTTTGGTCTCCACTCAAGTATCTCCCAGGCCAGGCTAAAGCATTCTTCCCTCCCCCATTCCCCATTACCATCTTTCTTGTGTATCCTGTTTATTTTCTCCTCTGCACTGATCGCTCTGAAACTGTGTATGTGTCATTTGTGGTCTTTACATTTTAATCTTCTGTAACCCATCATTAGACAGTAAACTTCATAAGAACAAGTTCTGCAGCACCCCATGCAGTGGCCAGTACTCATTAAAGAACTGTCACCTAAATATACAACAAACACAAGGGTCCTGCTCTCCACCTCTGCCTTGGGACCCTCCATATTCATCATATGCAGGACACTTATTGTCTCCTAGGTCATGTTTCTTGGCCAAGGGGCCAAGAAATATGTGTCCATCCCATGTCACAAATAAAGAAGTTAAGGCTTTAAAGACGTTGCTTGATCTGCCTCTGATCACATAATGAGTAATCTCAGGACAGCTTGGAATGAAGACCAGTTCTAGCCAATTTTAAAGCTCCTTACTCTGTCATGATCTAATAAGTGGTGGTGTTTAGGAGGTGGCCAGGAAGGCTGCTTGGAAGAGGGACATAAGTAACTATAGGAGAAAGGAATAGCACAGTGGTAAAAATATGTACTCTGGAACCATGCTGGCTGGGTTCTAAGCCTGGCTGTACCCTTGCCCAATTTTGTGCTGTGCCAAATTTCTTAACCTCTCTGTGATTGGGTTCCTCCATCTGTAAAATGACTATATGAATAGTACCTCCCTCCCAGCGTTGTCAAGAAGATGAAATGAAATAATACAGGCAAAGCTGTTAGACCAGTGTCTGGCATGGGTAAGTGCGTATCAGAAAAGTTTACTGCTATTGCAGTTATCATCATCCTGCAGCTTTCCCAGAATGTTGTAGAATCTTTCTAGGGATCCTTAAGAATGATCTGGTAGCACATAGGTCTCTTTGGAAACCCACGCTCCCCACCTCCTCCATGTGTATTTGTCTGTCTGTCTGTCTCTCTCTCAAGACCTGCAGGGGTTTTCAGAAGCAATCTCTCCATCCCATGTGACTTTGGAGGAGAGTGGTAATGTACAAATGTGGCAAAGGAACATAAACTTTAAAAGCAAAGAAGAAAATGGATAAGTTAGTGACACAGAGTTGTGGGAAAAGCCACCCACTAAATTACATTTCTGCGCAAGAAAAGAGCTGCAAAGTGGGAATGAATGACACCGGGGTGGCAAAGACATCAAGAAACAGAGTCGGTAAGGAGCTGGGAGCCCTCTATTATTTCTAGCATCAAGGAAAGTGTGCTTTTATTATTCTTTTCATAAATGGTCTCAACTCATTTTTTGTTGTTGCTTCTCAGTCACAACCAGTGCCGCTGATGCTCTTGCTCCCCGCACTGTATCCAGCACAGACCTTCGCCCGACAGCTGGTCCAGTTACAGAAAGGGTATTCTGGAAAAGTCCTTAGGAACTGTCTCACCTATATATGCTCATTCACAGATGAGAAAACTAAAGCCCTGTTGGGAGGGGGCATTTCTATTTTCATGAATTTAGGGGTGATTATTGAACAAGTTTGCAAGGGTTCAAGCCAGATGCTGGAGAAAGTTGAGAAGGTTTTCTCTTTCGGAGTAAAATTAACACTTACAAAAGTCTGTTTAATGGAGGTTAACATGCAAGGAGCTCAGGCCTGGCAATTTCAAGCCTTGAGTTCCAGTCTCATCTGAGCCGGAGTGATTGACTGAGCTTCAGTTCCTCCTCGGCAAAGTAGGGAAGATGGTGTCTGGCCTGTGAATCACACTAGGGTTTTATGAGCACCCGCATAATCATGACACGTGCGGATGCTTGATGGCCTATAAAGCAATTTGTAGATGATGCTCTTGTACTGATAGAATGATAATTTGCAAGCAGAGAATTGCAGCCGCTGGAACAATATAATGGGAAAATGAATGGACCGTTGTGGAAGGCAGGTTGCATATTGGGGAATGGGCAAGGAAGAGCCAGGGGTGGCTCCCAATCCTTTATTCCAGGGGGTAGTCCTTTGTGCTCTTTGGAATAAGTAAGAAAGGTGTCCACTGAGGAGTAGCTCATTCAGCTGGGCAGCAGCTACCACTGGCTGGCATCTAACCTTGTGACACCTGTGACTATGGAAGACATGGAGATCTGGCACAGCCTTCTGTGAACCCAGAGTTTTGCAGGAGCTGCAGAATTGTAAACAGAACGGTACAGTGTAGTGCCCCCAACTCCCCATGTTAGAGATGGCTTCCTAGGAGAAATGATGGCTCATTGTGGTCTTGAAGGCTGTGGTGGCCTTGACCGGTTAGGTTACACCAGGAAGGGTGGTTGAGGCCAAGAGAACAGCACATAGAAGGAGAGATGTGGTAAGTTCAAGAAACAGACTTTGGCCCCAGGGAGAGGCCCGGAATACACGTGGACATGGTGGGAGCCATTTTACAAATAAGTTGAACTCCAAGCAGAACTTGAGCCCAGCAAGGGGATGGATTTTGTGGGAGCCGTCTTGGGATGAAAGCTTGGTGAAACCTAACCAGAATCCCTCAATGACAAATGTAGTTTTTAGTCAGGGTCAGTCATTTCCCATCACAGTCAGTCTTGGAGGTCATGGACAGCTTTGTGATGTGTGTAGCCAGTTCTGCATGGAAGGTATCCAGGCTGGGAATGCAGATAGCACGTGCTATCCTGGGAGGGCAGACGGAGAACACGCACACTGTGGGAGCTGTGCAGGCAGTGTCTTCCCTGGAAGCAGAAAAGTTGGCCCTTGCTTCCTGGGAAGGTACTCAGCTCATGGGGTAACTCGTGCCATAACCCAGCCCTCCTATCACACCGTTTTTTTCTCCAGGTTCTGGGGAGTAATAGAATCCTGGGGGGTGGATTTCATCTTTGAGCAGGGATAGATGGGTTTTACTCCTAAGACCTGCATCTATTAAGCTCCTGTGGTTTGCATTGTCAGCCATGTGTATGTGGCAGCTGGGAGAGTGGCAGTTGCAGGGGCATCTCCACCTGGCTGTCACTCATAGACCACAAACCCAATGTGTCCCAACCTGAATTTATCATGGCTTTCCCCTCAAAAACGTTTGCTCCTTATTAAGGCTGATATCACTAGGTCCAAGTCAGATCCTGTGAGTTAGTTGCCTTCAATGCTTCCCTGCCTTGGACCCCCAACCCCATATTCCCCCAATTCTGTCCATTCTTCATTCTCTGTATCTGACTTGCCATTGTCCTTGTGCTGGGTCCTCCATGTCCCACACCCAACAGACTGTACAGCCTGGTACCCTCTGTGTGGCAGGACCTGTGATGGGTACAGAGGCAACTAAGATGAGGTGCTGGTGGAAGAGGCAGTCTTAGTAAAGGGCAGTGTTAAACCACTAAAGGAATTTTGTGTTCTGTTGCTGTGGAGCTTGGGGGGTAGAGGCAAACCCTGATGAGGGACCAAGGGCACAGTGAGAGGGCCTTTTGCCTTATTCTTTTCCCTGCCTACAGTTCCTTTCTTGCGCTTAAAATAATACCAGGGATTCATTTGAAAAACTATGAAAATACTGTTTGTTACATTGAAAATGCAGAAAACAGAACTGAAACAGAAGCCTAAAGATTTCCTATAGTTTCAACCCCTCTCCAGCCACTATTATAATTTTGTGTCTTGTGCAACAAGTTTTCTTCTTGGCAGTTACGGTTTACAAAACTTGAGATGCTCTTGGCTATACTATTTTGCATACAACTCTTTTTTTTTTTTTTTACTGAAGGTACTGTAACATTAGAAAGAACAACAGAACTGTTTAAGGAACAAAAAAAGCTCTCTTGTTCTTTCTTGTTAAAAGGAATACATAGCCATTTCATGCAATTTTAAGAGATGAAAACCAAGTGTAAAACAAAGATGATCTATACTACTCCCATACTTGGAGATATCTTGGATGAACACTTGTGTGTATGTTCTTTTAGAAATTTGTGTTCAAAAAGACAGATATAAGTATAAATATGTGTGTGTATATATGTACATATGTGTGTGTGTGTGTGTGTGTGTGTGTAGATAGATAGATGGGCTTGATCTTTAACCTACTTTGCCCACTTAATACCTTATACCTCTTTTTTTATTTAAATATGTTTTGATTACTGTGTTATTTTTTAATATCTATAGGCTTTAACTGTGTGTCACAACACCTGTATGACCCTAGGTTAATCCGAAGGGAAGTTCCTTTGAGTGCTATCCCATATGGATGCATAATAAATTATATGGCTAATCTCATACTTATGAATATTTTAACTTCAGACAGGAGAATGATGAGAAGGCTTATATGAGCATATATGTCCTTTAGTCCATTGATTTCTTTGGTATAAAGTTCCAAAGTGAAATTGCTATGACAAAAATTGTGAACATTTTACTTTTGGGTCGGGCTGGCAGAATTATCAGGTGATGACCTATGTCTCTATCTAATTAACTTCCCTTGAGTGTGGGTGGGACCTGTGACTGCTTCTAACCAGTAGAGTGTGACAAAGATGGTGGGTTTGTCCCTGTGATGTTACGTTGTATGGCACAAGTGAGGGAATTTTGCTGACATAATGAAGACCTCTAATTAGTTCACTTTAAGTTAATCAAAAGAGAAATTAGAGTGAGCTTGACCCAATCAGGTGAGCCTTTTTATAAAGGGTCTAGAAATCAGAGGCTCTCTGTCCTCCTGGCCTTAAAGAATTAAGCTACTGTGAGTCTATAGCTCCAATCAAATGAATTTTGTCAATAATCATAAGAGCTTGGCAGAGGACCCTAAGCTTCAGATGAGATCCCAGCTCTGGTTGGCAGGTTCACTGTAGCCTTGAGAGACCCCGAGCAGAGCAGAGAAGTATCTAAGCCTTGCCAGCACTAGCCCACGGTATCAATAAGGCAATAAATCCCTGTAATGTGTGCTGTCTTAAGTGATACATTTTTGGTGACTAATTATGTGGCAGTAGAAAACTAATACGGTATGGGAAAAATGCCTCTGATAAATTGTAGACAAACTCACCCTCCCAACCAGTATGAGAACTCCCATTTCTAAGATGTTTTGATAATACTGTGTATTTCCAACCTTTTGAATTTTTGCTAATCTAAGATTTAAATAATAGTTTTCTTTGTGACCCTAAATTACAAGTAAGGTTTGCATATTTTCTATACTTTTATTTTTATTTTAAAACTCAGTTTTAGTATATTGCCTTGCTGTATCCTTTGAAATTTTTTTATTGATTTGTGAGAGCTCTTTACATATGTGGATACAGGAAGGAGAAATACAGATCTTGTTTTATCTGTTATAAATGTTGCAGGTATGTTTTATTTCTTCAGCTTGACAATTTTGTTTTTATTTCAGATGTTTATGGCATTTGGTGAGGAGGGTTATTTGTTCATTTGTTTGTTTTGTTTTTGAAAGGAAGAGAGAGTGTGTGCACATGCAAGTGTGGGGAGAGGCAGAGGGAAAAGGAGAAAGAGAATCCTAAGCAGGCTCCACTCCCAGCATGAAACCCAATGTGGGGCTGGATCTCAGGACCCTGAGGTCATGATCTGAGCTGAAATCAAGAGTTGTTTGATTAACCAAGTGAGCCACCTAGGCACCCTGGTGAGCAGGGATTTTTTACTATATCATTTTGAGTGTTAGGAAGGCCATTCTGGTAGTCTGTATGGAAGATGGATTGATGGAAAGAGAAAAGTTAGGAGGCAGTCACATTTGTTCAGGTGAGTTAATGAAGATGAAGCTGAACCGCCTTAGGTATTGTAGAGACAGCAAAAAAAAAAAAAAAAAAAAAAAAAAAAAGGATCTCAGTCCAAAGACATTTTGGAAATGAAACTCGTAAAGTTTGGTATATTCAGAACTGACTTTTTATAGATGGGGAATAGAGACTTCTAGATAAAGTAAGTGATGCATGGTCCTGCCTGCGTCAGTAGGTACAAAGTTCACTGCGGAAGTTTCTCCATCTCGAATGTGTACCACCAGGGGCAGATCCCATGAGAACAGGCAGCACATACCTACTGTGATCACAGCCCTGCCTTTACTTCCAGTGGGTGGATGAATAAATCATTCCCGGAGGCTCTTCCTCCCTCCCTAAGAAATGAAAGCTTCACTCTTTGGTGTTTTCTTTGAATCCCTGTCACCAGACAGACTTATGGTTTTGAAGCTAAGCAGATTGGCAGGGATGTTTGCTCAAACAAGGATCTCCTTGGACATGCCTGGCACAGGCTAGATTTCGCCTTCAACACCTTGGGCAGCCTTGTTTCCAGGCAGGGGTGGGGGCAGGTGGGAGGAGAGTGTTCAGCTTTGCAGGGAACAAACTTCAGTGAGACGTTAGACATCACATGAAAATTTGCTGGCAAGACTAGATAAGGTAGACTCATCTATTTCTAGACTCTAGAAGATTCCTCGCACGATCCAAATTAAAGAAATTCTATAATGGGAGAGATGAAGATCTGTCAGAGAGAGGGTTGACCCTACTTGGGGTCTCCCGCTGGTAGGAATAGAGGAGAGACACCAAAGTAACCACGCTGAGGTCTGGAAAGCCTTCTGACACTACTGAGCTCAGATGTGGGTTATTGAAACCCTCACCCTCACTTGGTCCCTTGGTTGTTTAATGCAGAGGTTCTCCACCGAGGGCCATTTTGCCCCTGCCCACCCAAAGGACATTTGACAGTATCTGGACATTTAAGTTGTCAGAGCCACGAGGCTGCTATTGGCATCTAGTGGGTACAAGTCAGGGATTTGTCTAAACATCCCCCAGAGCACGGGACAGTCCCCTACAACAAAGAATTATCTGGCCCCAAATGTCAGTAGTGCCGAAGCTGAGAACCCTGTGAACAACTGGCCTCCCCAGGTCCTTTGCATTTCCCGTGGGGTCTCTTCTGGGTACAGCTTGGCCTTGTTGGTGCTGAGGATGGGGTGAAAATGAGGCCTCAGCACCCCCAGAACTCTGGCCCCGGGCAATTCTGCTCATCCTGCAGCTGGAGAGAAGTGAACAAGTGAATCCCTTTGTGAAGAACGACATTTACAAACATTCACTACCACCTGGCAAGGTTCCCGTGTCCTCTACCAACCCACAGAAGTACTGGCGTCAACTCTGATTCTAGTGAGCCATTCACTTTGCCAGATTGAAGCACTGTGTCTGTCAGACGAGGTCAGCTGTGGGAGGAGGGAGGAGGCTGGAGTTTTTGAAATTCTAGAAGTAGATAAATATTTGATATATCATCATGGAAGCTGGACAGTCTATGCGTGAGTCAGATCATACCATTTGGATTCTCATCTCCTGGGACAGTGCTCCTCTAAAGCAGTCCAGGGAAAAGGTGAAACCGAAATAAACTAGCATTAAATGCTATCTGCCTCTCAAGCATATCCCATCTCGTACATGTTGACATGTGTGTACTCTACATACATGTTGACATGTGTGTGCTCTACATACATGTTAAGGATTTTTTTAAAAGATGGATTCCACAAGGAACAAGGAGGATGGGGTTTTTAATGTTGGCAGCATTTTTTTCCTGTCCCAAGAGATAAAGAGCAAACATTACAAGGAATAAATATTGGCCCTAAACTGTCATTCATAAAGGATACTGATGCCTGTGTTCTGTTCTCAGGAACCAATCTGACAGAAAAAAAATGTTTTTTGTGTGTCTGGAATCTGTTTGTCAGAAATGGTGCTGGTGGGACAGAATCTGGACTGACAGCAGCAAATAGGATTTGCACGGAGGTGCCATCTCCAGCCCACAGTCCCGAGAGGGTTCTGGTTCCCTTCCTTCTTAATCCCCCCTGGCAGGAACCACCTCCTGTCTCTCACTCTCCTCCCTCAGCATCAGTCTTCCAATATTCCTGCTTTGGCTGATGTGTTTCCATGTTGGCTTGCTGTCTGGGAATCTTCCCCCACTCCATTCAACTCTTGTCTGTTATGGGAATTTCGTTAATATCCAAGGCCTCAGCCAACTGAGTCTATAGAGAGCTCCTGAATCCGTGTCTCCAGCCTCAGTCTCTCCCTGAGCCACAGACTTGCTGGCCAGTGAGATGAAAACGTATCTCCTCCCAGTAACTGCTGCTTCCAGCAAAGGGCCATCCCCTGTGCATCCAGTATGAAAACCCCAGACTGGCGATGACTCTTCTCTCCCCCAGAGGTTAGGAAACCGTCTCCAAGTAGCTTAAAATGTGCCCCTTTGATGTCCTGCTGAGGAGGCTACCAGATCCTTCATGCAGTCACTGCTGCCGTTATGAGCAGTACAGTTGTCATCTTTGCACCTGTCACTCTCTGTTGTCATTATCACCTTGATGTGAGTCTAAACAGCAGCTTCCCACTCCTCATAAGAGCTTAAGTGTGTCAGCAACTCCTCCAAATGCAGTCCTCACAGACGAGATAGACTCTCCCGGATGGCTCTCAGTTAGCCATGTGGTGTCACTTAGCTATGTGACCCTGGGAGGTGGGGTCCAGAACCCAGCACAACCATGAAGGCAAAGCAGGGTGATGATGTACTGGAAGGTGACTGGGCTGGGGGTCGGGGCAGGATTCTCTGGAGAGGTGACACAGGAGCTGGTGTCTAAATGAGCACAGCCTCCCTTCCTGATGGTTTCAGAGTAGAGCTTCAAGCCCGGAGGCTGTCAGAGGCTGGATGACCACTGGGCAGGGAGGGTGTGCAGGGGATGCCAGCCTCCAGCAGTGGCAAGGTAGGCACACCTCTAGGTTCTTGCTCCTCTGATGATTCTGAAATCCCACGGTCCTCCCGAGGTCTGAGCTCTGCAGAGACTCCCCACCAGTGCCGTGCTTCTGTTTCTGCCCTGCCTTCCCATACCCTCACTGCCCTCCTCCTTAGTCGAAGGCTCCCCAGCTATTTGGTTCTATCCATTAATGGCCTAATTGACCCTGTAGTGGCTGAGTTTTTCCACATGCAGGAAATTCACCAAGCATTTCACTCCCCTGAAAATGGAAGAAACATTTGGGTGTATTCCTCAATGTTCTTTTCAATTTCAAAGACACAGAGAACTCCTCAAGCTGCCTTTCAAATTCTTGATTTAAAGCAGCAGGGACTGAAGGCATGGCTAGATGGAGTCCTCAAAAGCCTCAGGATGGAAACCAGGAGCTGAGCTGAATGGCAGGAACCCCAGATGCTAGTGTCCTAAGGTCAGTGCAAAGGGTAAACTCCCAAGAGACAGACAGGACCTTTAGAGTGTGTGGCTTTTTGTCTTCTAAGCATGACACACCTCCACACCTTGTTTTTTCCACCTTGTTCTTAAAATGCCTTTTCCACTTCAGGAATCCCCAGCTTTATCTGTTTAAGGGAGAAGTGAGACACAGGAATGTGGCATTTTGTGCTTCTATCATTTGGCCTGAAATCACAGGAGTGTGACCTGTGGCTGGATGTCCCGGAGAGCGGCTCAGCGTGCCTGTCCTGGGTGTACCTGCTTTCTGTTGCCATGCATCTTTGGTAGTAGCAGCCTTCATCTATGAAATGTGCTTTAAAGGTGGAAGCAAGGACTAGGAAGAAAAGGCCTTTCCTTTGGACAGAGACATGCAAGTGGAGATTTCTTGTTAAGCCAGTCAGGACCTGGACGGCAGTCGGTGAGGATGGAAATCCTGGGAAAGCAATCCTGACAGTAGCAGTGCCCTGCACATGCAACTTGTGCTCTGTCCTGCATGCCCCATGCTTGGCTTTTTTTTGTTTTTTAAATATTAATTTATTTTCAGGGGAGTGCAAGTCGGGGAAGGACAGAGAACGGGAGACAGGGTCTGAAGCGAGTTCCGCACCAATGGGCTAACAGCACAGAGCCTGATGTGGTCCTTGAACTCACAAACTGCAGAATCATGACCTAGGCCATAGTTAGCCACTCAGCCCACTGACTAAGCCACCAGTTGTCCCCTGTGCTTGGCTTTGCATGTGCATTAGTCCCATTCAAACTCACCTGCCATCTGAAGCATGCCTCTGCTTTACCAACAAGAAAGCTAAGGTTCAGTACGACGTAGCTAGGTTCTGAATATTGGAGAAGTGAGCCTAGATTCAATGGAATAGGATGTAATCCATGGAAGTGATACCGTATTTTAGCTGTATTCCTGGTTTGCGGGCTTGCTCTCATGGTTTTGTGTGGCAGCCTTGGTGACTTTAGTGTCAACGTGCCTGAAAAACAGTGATGGGGTTTTCCAGGATGAAGTAGGGGATGGTGAGGAAGCAATGGACTTCCCTGCTTCCCCAACCCAAGAAAGGCATGCATGCACACATGTGCGTGCGCGCGCGCGCACACACACACACACACACACACACACACACACACACTTATTTGTTTATGTCCTAGGTCACATAACTAGACTAAACCAGAACTTCCATCTTAGTCCAGACCGCTGTCAACAGCACCATTTGACGTATCTTACTGAACATCTGCTCTGGACCAGGCCCTGTGATGGGTGCAGGAAGGGGCACAGACCTTAGCCTTGCTGAGGAACAGCGGCAGCTCTCAGGTTATCAGTGTGTCCGTCTGACACTTGGATAGAACTCTGATTTTAGACTTATCTTAATATGTACACCCTGACTTTCTTTCTTTTGGCATTTCCTAATTGTTTTGTTACAGTTAGGTTTATTAATCTTTTGCTTAGTGTTTCTGGATTTTGAGTAAAGAAATAGAAAACCTTTGGCTGCCCTAAGTTTATAAAAGAATGTCCATGTATTGTCTCCTAGGATTTCAATGGATTAATTTTTGCTTTAGAATTTTGATCAATTTGATCTTGGTATACAATATGCAATTTAATGCATTTCTAGAAAATCCTCCTTTGGGATTTTTAATATACTAAATCCTTGTGGCATTAATTGGTCTGTTATTGAGGTTTTCATTTTTAAAAATATTTATTTTGGGGAGAGCCCAGTGGGGGAGAAGCCGAGAGAGGGGGATAGGATTGGAAGTGGACTCTGTGCTGACAGGGTGACAGCGGAGAGCCCGATGTGGCCTCAAACTCATAAACCTCGAGAGCATGACCTGCGCTGGAGTTGGATGCTCAACCCACTGAGCCAGCCAGGTTCCCTGATTACTGAGGCTTTAATTATTGGCTTTTTATATGCATTACTCCCATTTAAGGTATTAATTTAAAAAATTGGGAAGGTTTTTTCATAGTTTTTTTTCTACCTATTCTTGCTACTCTGTTTTTCCCAAAATTAATAAAATGCTGTCTTTATCTGATTGGCACAGACTCATTTTCTAGACTCAACTGAAAAAAAAAAAAAAAAAACCTCTCCTCTGGGGAGCCTTCCCTGAATTCCTCACGCTTTGTTAGGTTCTCCCAACCCTGATTTGTTTCCATAGTACCCTGCGTGTCCCCCTGTCACCTGCTTGTATGTCACAGGCTTGTGATTGGCTACTCTTCAGTCTTCCCCACTGGGCTGTGCTCTTCTTGAGGGTAGCACCCAGTCAGCCTCACTGTTGAATTTTTTTTTTTTTTTTTTAGCAGAGAGCACAGTGCCTCTTAGATGGTAGCTACTTGATCCACTCAACTACTAATACATAATAAACTACCTGCAACTTAAGGACATAGACAGCAATGTTTATTTTTATTTTCCTTTATTGATTTTTGTGAACTGTGATGAGGTTCAGCTAGGTGACTCTACTTTTGGGGTCCCTTTGTGCCCTTGTGTCCTTCTCTACCTGCTCAAGTATCTTTACCAGGGGGAACCATTGTGTGGTTCCTCCAGACAATGGCTCTTAGCCATGAGCCATGGCGAAGGCTTCTTCACTCATGAGCCTGGTGGTTCATGCTGACTCTCTAGTGGGGACCTCAGCTGGGGCTCTTGGCTAGAACACCTACTATCTGTGGCCTCTTTGTGTGGTCTGCACTTCCTCACAGCATGGTGGCTGGGCTTTCGAGGAGCAAGAAAACCCGATGAAACCTGTATCACCTTTTATGACTTGGCTTCAGAAGTCACATTGAAGGGGTGCTTGGGTGACTCAGTTAGTTAAGGGTCCGACTTCGGCTCAGGTCGTGATCTCACGGTTCATGGGTTCGAGCCCCGCGTCGGGTTCTGTGCTGACAACTAGCTCAGAGCCTGGGGCCTGTCTTCGGATTCTGTGTCTTCCTCTATCTCTAATGCTCAGCTGCTCACACTGTCTCTGTCTCTCAAAAATAAAAATAAAATACTAAAAAAAAGTTAAAAAAAAAGAAAAAAGTCACATTGAAGCATGCGCATAATACTTCCTTGATTGAGGCAGTATCAAAGATCCACCCTATTTCAAGAAGAAGGGACATGAACCCCACTCACTGATGGGGAGTGGCAAGGTCACATTGTTGAACATGTGGGAGAAGAGATATGGTAATGGCCATCTTTGAAAACTACCGTCTGCCACAGTGCTCAGTTATTTGTGAAAACATGATTTGAGGTCACTGGGACAGTGACATTCTAGGCCCAAACTTGAACTAGGACTTCTGATTGATTAGCAAGAGAACAGGTGCCTGAGGTGAGTGTGCTTCCCTGCCCCAACCTGGATTGAGTGTGCAGCCAAATTGCTGGGTAGATTTCTCATTTGGGAGCAGTTTCGTGCGCTGCATGTGGACGCACACAGTCACGTAGATAAAGCGTTTTGAGTTTTTGATCATAAACTTCCTCTCCCTCATTAAAAGCACTGGGTTATTAGTTTGGTTTTCCTCCTCTACTTTCTGAAGTAACTGCTTTGAAGACAATGGATGTAGGGGAAAATGACACATTAACTATTTCTGCTGAAATGTGGAGTTTCTGCTCAAATGGAAGGTGCCATGTTTATGACTGTACACAAATTGAAGAACTGAACTTATGTGAACACTCAGGTTTATTATTTTTGCTCTCAGAGCCACCTCTCACTAATGGAGAACACAAAAAGGGTTTGAGGAAGCTGTCCTCCTTGGTTCCCCTTGGTAAAGATACTTGAGCAGGTAGAGAAGGGCACAAGATGAGATGCGAGAACTCCTCACCCTCCCAAGGAGGACCCTGCTGCGTCTCAGTCTGACAGTCCTAGTCTGATGGATGGTAAGGTCCCTAGTATTGGGGGTGGACGGGAGCTGGGAGGAATGGGTGTCACTGATGTTTGTGTCTCGGTGACAGGATCTAACCATCCAGTACAAGCTTCCACCCTGTGAGACAGCCCACCTGTACAAAGGCCTCTGCTGAGACCACCTTTGACAAATGGGGCAGTTGTTGTAGAATGTAGGATCTGGATCCAGATGTTCTGGGCGGAAGTCCCGGTTCTGCCATGTAGTAACTCTGCAGCCTGGATCATGTGACCTGACTTCTCAGTGCCTCAGCGTGCCATCTCAGTAACAGGTAATAACGGTACCTACACGTAGGTGTTGTGAGGATTTAAGTAAGGTCTTTAGAACAGTGCCCAGTATATAATGAGCACCTAGTAAGTGTTAGCTTTTATTTTCACTGTTACTGTTATTGTTGTTATCATTGTCATTGTTACTCTGTTCTCCTTAGACGTCTAGCCCTTTAAACCGTATATGTAATTTTAACTTACCTCGTAGCCACATTAAAAAAAAATGAAATAGGTGAAGTAAGCTTTAGTAATATATTTTATTTAACCCAATATACCCCAAATATTATCATTGCATTGTATAATCAACATAAAATTATTGATGTATTATACATTCCATTTTTCATACTAAGTCTTCGGTCTTTGACATGATGTGTTCCTTACAGCACATCTCCATTTTGACTGGTCACATTTCAAGGGCTCAGTGGCTCCATGTCATTGGTGGCCACCATATTGAAGGACTTTGCTCTGAGAATTACAGTGTAAATTCAGCAGCAGCTGACAAAATGCCCACCAGGGCAGTGAGTACCTACTATGTGCCAGGCACTTTACACGTACCATGTAATTTAATCATTTTGACCATCTTGCCAGCAGATATTTTGTCCCCCATTTATAGATAGATTCGTCAGATCACTAATTTACCCAAAGTGACCTAACTAGACAGAAATGTACTTGAAATTAGGTCTAGACAGTCTCCTTCCTGGGGTGAGGTGGTAACTTGAGGCTTGACTTTCTGGTAGTGATCCATAAGTGGCATCCACAGCCAAAGCAGGGCTCACACAGAGACATTTGGAATGTGTGCCAAGCCTTCTTTGTGACACATTTGAGGAGAATCAGCTGGGCTTGGTCACAAACAGGCTGAGGATTGAGTCTGGGTACCAGGTCAGTGCTCAGGATAAATTCGGGCCTTGGGGCTGTGTCTATGACTAAATCATGACTGTGTAAGACTCGGATCTGGGTTTAGTCTGTAGATAAGAACTGAGTCTGTGACCAGGGTCAGAACTCGATCTGTGGCCAGGTCAAAGTTTGACCTGAGGCAGAGGTCAGGGCTCTACTTTGGGTCAAAATCTAAGCTTTTTTTCTGTCCAAGGGGCAGACTGGTATGTGCAGCAAACTCACTGGAATTCAAACCTTTGAGGTCAACCCTGTACACCAGACACCAGGCCTAGCAATGCCTTTGGAAAAGCCAGGCCCTTGTCTTTCAGCTGCCCAGTTGTAGGAGCAGGAAACTGGGGAATGATGCAAATGCTTATTTGGGGGCACAGCTGCAGTGAAGGTGGGGGTCTCAGGAGAGGTGGTAACTTCCCGGGGGACTGTTCAAGGCACACGGTGGCCTGATACCTCCACCATGTCCACCATGGGTGGGACCAGGACCTATGAAAGAAAATTCCAGGAGCGTGTTCCATGGTCACGAGGTGAGATGGAGAACAGGAAGGGCGGGAGATCTCACAGGGTTTCAGCCAGTGCAGCTGGATTATGGGGTGAATCAGGGCATTTGGGGAGCCCAGGGCTCCACATGCCATTTACTTCTAAGGACTAAGCTGAGTGGATGGCTCCCTCAGCAGGGTCCCGGGAGGTTGTGTTTGTTAAAACAAGTCAAATACCAGACAGTGGGCCACAAGAGGTCACCTCTGGCACAGGTTAAACAAATGATGGTGTAGCTATCCAGTGAAATACTATCCAGCTGGAGAAATGAATGAGGACTAATTTTCAAATATATCATGAGGACAAAAGTGAAGTGCGAAGTGCAAACAGAATGTATAGTGTGTTCTTTATGTAAGGAAACATAGAAATAAAAATATGTGTAAATGCCAAAGGATGTATGTGATACTAATAAAAGTTATTACCACCCAGAGGTTGCCGAGGAGGGTCTTTTTAACAAGGAGCTGAGCTCAGTTCAGGGACCAAGCCACTCCAAACACTGATGCTTCTCCATAGACTTGAGGGCCATGGGTCTTCATTCCCGCCACTTGGGTCTCAAGGGGTCACATGGTCATCTGAGTGTGGCAGGGAGTGGGGGAGGAGGGGTCAGGTGACCTTCGAGAGCCAAGTAAATCCTGACCTACTTGATGCTATTTCTTTGTGGTCTCCTCCCCAGAGCAGGCTCGTGAACCTGACCATTAAACTGCTTGCTTTTTATTAGTGTGAACTGAAATCAGTGGTTTTGCCAGAAACCCAAAACAGCCAACAGTGATAGAACTAAACATCCATTCACTGCAGACATTTCCTCTGGGCTAGAAGCGGCTGGTGTGTGCTGTTGTTGTGTCTGCCAAGAGGCTAAAGCAAACTGTTTCCAAAAAGTATTGTGCATTTATCATGCAGTTTAGGAACGCTTATGTTTTTATTTGACAGATACATATTTCATGAGCGCAACATTGAACGTGTATTTAATCAGGATTTGTAAGGAATCACTGGTAATCCTTTTATGTTTCTTCTTTATATTTCTGTATTATAAACTGGCTTCACTGCACATACCACAAAAATTATTGAACTAAAAATATTGGCAGTACAGTTGAACTAAACATCCTCAAAACATCCTGTATGCATGTGTGGTTCTGTGTGCGCATGTATGTTGTGTGTGTGATACAGTAAAAGTATACTTTGGGGGGCACCTGGATGGCTCAGTTGGTCAGTGTCTGACTTTTGATATTGGCTCAGGTCATGATCCCAGTGTCTTGGGATTGAGCCCCACATCAGGCTCCACACTGAGCATGGAGCCTGCTTGGGATTCTCTCTCCATCTCCCTCTGCTCCTCCCCTGCTTATTCTTCCTTTCTCTCTCTCTCTCTCAAATAAAATAAAACAAAGTGTGATTTTCATTTGTGGGGGAGGGATAAATTATTCAATAAGCCGTGTTAGAGGACTTGGTAACTCCTTGGGAAAAATTAATTATATCCTCACTTCACACCAAACTCCAAAAAAAAAATTCCTCCAGGGGGTACTCTTATTAAATATTAAAGCTGAAATCATAAAAAATTTGAATAATATATAGGTACAGATATAAAAAGTCTCATAGGGGAAATTATTTCATAATTCCCTGCCTTAGTTTCTTCATCTATATAATGAAATAATATCTTTTTTTTAAAGGATTGCTGTGGGAATCAAGTGAGTAATCTATGTAATGTAATGTGATATGAGTAGTAGAAGTCTCTAGGAAAGTGCCTGGCATGTGGTAAGCACTAAAAGTATTAACTACTATGTCTGTTTCTAAACATGATTTCAAATAAAGGAGCTAAAATAAAATGATAGATACGACTCTGAAATTGTAGAATTTCCAAATGTCAAAAAATAGCATACACAAAACAAAATGCAAATGGCATATTAAAATTCAACCCAAATGACAGAAAAAGAGTAAATATTCTGTATGTGTAGTTGTTACAAATCAATGAGTATAAAACATTCTATATGTGTAGTTATTCCAAGTCAATAAGAGATAAGAGGTCGATTTCTCAAAGGAAATAGGAACCAGGGCTTCAATAGGCCAATCATACAGGAAGACATTCATATTAATTATTCTTTCAGCAAATATTTACCATGTTCCTGGTATACACTGGCTCTCCAGGAAGTTGGGATACAGTAGTGGGTAGAACTAAGCCCCTATCACAAGGAACTTACATTATAAGAGTCAATAAATGTATGAACAAAGAATCCAACCCAAAAGGAATCAAAGAAATGCAAAGTTGAACAAAAAGTCATTTTTTATGTACTCAAATAGCAAATATTTTTGAATTATTTTATTATATCTCAGTGATAATGCAAGGAAATTAGCCCTCTGACACCTTCATAATGGGAATAGAAACTCGTGCAGAGCTGTCTGTAAGGAATTTTGTCAGTAAGTGCTAAAAAGTTTTTTAAATGTGTCATTTCTGCAATGCAACAGTTTAACTCATAGGTAGTTATTTTGAGGAATAATCAGAAATGCATAAAAATATTTCTATACAAGGACATGTATTCATTGACTGATTCATTCATTTACAAATACCTGTTTATAGTTATGACACTGAGGCCCTCTTCTAGGTCTTGGAGATCCAGCAGTGATGAAAGAGAGGAAGTTCCTGCTCTCTACGAGTTTATACTGGAGTATGGGTATTTTTTGGTGGGGAAATGTGAGGCAGAGAGACAATAAACATATACACAAACACACACATATATACAAAGCCAATCCAGATGGATATACATATATATATGTATCTATGTCTGCATATGTATATGTATGTACATGTATGTATGTGTGTATATATGTACATATACATGTATGTGTGTATATCCATGTACATGTATGTATGTATATGTGTATATGTTAGATTGTGAAAGTACTATAAAGCAAGATAAAAGTGGGGAGGGGTGCTCCTCAGTTTCCCAGGGGTGCTGACCTGGAGGGGAAAAAAGGTATTACCTGTTAGGTGTTAGAGGAGACCTCTCTGATTAATTAAGACCTACCTGCAGTGAAGAACCATGCCATGCTAATATCTGGGGAGCATCATCATAGAGAGGATGGTGAGTGAAAATGCCTTGTGGTGGAAGGAGCGTATTTGATATCTTGTAGGAGGAATGGGAAGGCCAGTTTGCCTGGAGCCCAGTGGGCCAGGGGAAGATTGAAGATTAGATCAGAGAGATGCAGAGGGCAAGACCACATAGAGATTTGTGGGACATTCTGAGGATTGTGATAGCATCAGGACAACTAGCTGGTGCTTAAAATAGTAGTTATTCCTTTGATATCTCATGATTTTTATGGGTTAGATAGGTGGGCAGGACTCAGCTGGAGGATCCTTTGCTCTGTATAGCACTGACAGAGGTCACTCAGGTGTTCATGTTCAAGATGGTTTCTTCCCTATTGGTACCTTTTCAGAGATGGTTGGAAAGTGGGGCCCAGTTGGCCTGGTTGGCTGCAGTGCCTACGTGTGAGCTGTCTAGCATGGTGCTCTCTGGGTAGTCAGGCCACTTAAGTGGCAACTCAGGGCTCCCAGAGAATATTCCAAAGAGCAGGAAGCAGAAGCTGGACGTCTCCTACAGAAATTGGTGTAAGGTTGCATCCTCTCCATTCCAACGGTCATGCAGCCAGTCTTGTTTAAGCAGAAGAGGAGTGGACCTCACCTGTCATGGGAGGAATAGAATTGACAGCTACATTTAGTCTTCCATGTAGTAAGAGAGAACAAAAGGAGGCAAAGGGCCAGGTTTATCTCAGAATTATTTGAAGTTGTTGCAACATGGAAACAACCAAACTATCTAACTGAGAAAAATGGTTAAATATACTTTATATGTATTTACATTCGCAAAACGGAATAGTTTTCTTTTTTATTTTAATTTTTTTCATTTATTTATTTTTGAGAGCCAGAGAGAGATAGTATCTGAGTGGGGGAGGGGGAGTGAGAGAGAGAGGGAGACACAGAATCCAAAGCAGGCTCCAGGCTCTGAGCTGTCAGCACAGAGCCCGGCATGGGGCTTGAACCCACGAACTGTGAGATCATGACCTGAGCTGAAGTCAGACGTTCAACTGACTGAGCCACCTGGGACCCCTATTTTTCAACCAGTAAGATTGTGTTTGGGGGGAATATTGACAAATGAGGTGAGATAATGCAGAGTGTACCTGTGTGTGTGTGTGTGTGTGTGTGTGTGTGTGTGTGTGTGTGTGTGTGTAGGGGCATGCCTGTGTATGTTTGTATACCCATATACATACTTCCTGAAAAACTTTCAGTCAGGGGAGGGTCAGTGTTCAGCCATGACAAGAGTCAGGTGTATTACTCTTTCAGTAGTGATCAGGGTGTCTGTGACCCTCTTGCATGGGTATTTAGAGTTCTCCTCAATGTGGGTTCCTTTAAAGTTTGTCCACTGGCCATCAAACAGGGACTGTAGATAACAGGAGGCAAGCAAACCATTGTTCAGATTACAAAACAGACTGGATGCCATTGTTAGACCTTGGTCATGTATTTGATCTTATAACCACTGTTTTTGAAGCTCTATTAAGAGATGACTGGGTCTCTAAGAAAATGTTTCCATTGTCAAGATCAAGCTCAAGATCATCTCTGTGGACCTGGTAGTCCAGGAACTCACGAATAGTCTCATCATTCATTCATCCAGATCACCAGTGGTACCATAGGACTGAAGGTACAAGAGCAAGGTAAGGAGAGAGAAGTTCAGTGTGCTAAGTACTCTCCTAAGCCCTAGGCCGTAGAGATGGATGAGATAGGTTCTTTGTTCATGAAGAATTTGCCACGGAACCAGGGCTGTCATCTCTGTCTTCTGGCCTGGACCCAAGACCGACATTTTGTAGTAACCCTATGAACACTTGGATGAATGGATACCAGAACCATTTTGGTATGAATTTGGGAGGGTGGGGAATCAACTGTATAGTTCAAATCAGGATTCTGAAAATGAAGTCTGGAAAGTTTCATAAGCTTTTCATCTGTATATATGTCCAGCTCTTTGAGCAAGCTAGCACTCCTAATTCTATACATTAAACTATCAAAGGGTAGTGGCAGACCATTAAACAAAAGGTAATCACAGATATCCACAGTTACCAGCATTTTGGGGGTCTCTCTGCAAATTTTTTTAAATGTTTTATTTATTTTTGAGAGAGAGAGAGAGAGAGCGAGAGAGCGAGTGAGCGTGTGTGAGCAGGGGAGGGTCAGAGAGAAAGGGAGACACAGAATCCAAAGACAGGCTCCAGGCTGAGCTAGCTGTCAGCACAGAGCCTGACATGGGGCTTCAACCCACAAACCATGAATCATGACCTGAGCCAAATTTGGAAACTTAACCGACTGAGCCACCCAGGTACCCCTCTCTGCAAACTTTAAAAGTCAACCCCTCTTGGTGAGCAAATTGCAAAAGATGCCTCTCTTTTCAGATTAATCCAATCCATGAAGGGATAATGGGTCCCAGCCTAATTTAATTCTAGCCCCATTGGTCCCCTCAACCTATGGCTTTATGTACTACATAATCATAGATGGCAGCCCAGGTGCCTTGGATCCTTCTAGGTCTTTTGTGTAACCTGCTCTGATCCTGCTTCTGCCCATCTTTGCTCTGGGCAACATGCTCCAGCCCATCATTCCATCTCTAACCTCAGGGCTCCATCTGGCAAACATGGGTTTGAGGCTCATTTTCTGGGTTTACCCCTGAAAGTGTCCACCCCTGGCCTTGGCTTCAGGACCAGCTCTCCCCAGTAAGTCTTCAAGAGCCTCTCCACAGCCGTCTGGCAAAGGAGGCCTGCAGACAAGACCGAGACAGGTGCCTCTGCTCCTCCCTTTTCTCCACAGAAGAGACCTGATTCAGATGCATCTGTGGGAACCGGGAGGCAGGCTGAGCTGACACATTCTCCCAGCAAAACCACCATAATTATTGTGCTCATCACTTAGTGCTTAGCAAGTAACCTCAAGTGCTGGGTCCACTTGGGAGAATCAAAGTTAGGATCATGCCCCTTTGTTATTTCCCTCTGCTGTTGAACGTGCATTTCAGTTACTCCTTTAGAGCAGAATGTAAGCTGTTTATTGATTCGGGTGATAAATTGCCCAGTAATGCTCCAGGCAGGAGCCAGATAGCAGTAAGAATTCTACCGTGCCTCACAGCAGCCCCTCAGCTTCTCAGATACAGGGTAGTCCAGCTACAGTGCTGATGTCTTAAGCATCTTTGCTTTTAGCTTCCGAGATCAGATGAGATCGGGTGCCTTCAGGGTGGTATGGGCATAGGTGATTCTTTGCTTTTAGATGTCACTTTCTTTTCCAGTTTTATTGAGGAAGAATTGACATACTTTACCATATAAGTTTAACGTATACAACATGGTGGTTTGATTTACTATATTATGAAATGATTACCACTGTAAGTTCAGCTAACATCCATCTTCTCATATAGATACAATAAAAAGATAAGAAGAAAGGGAAAAATTTGGGAGGGGGGATGAGAACTCTTAGGATCCAGTGTCTTAACAGCTTTCCTGTATGTCACACCGCAGTCTCATAGTCCTCATTTTGTCCATCACATCCCTAGGGCTTATTTATCTTGTAACAGAAAGTTTGTATCCCCACCCCCACCTCTGGTGTCTGTAAGTCTGATTTCTTTTTGAGTTTGGTTTTTTAAAAAAAATTCTCATTCATTAATTTTTAGATTCCACATATAAATGAGATCACACAGTGTTTGTATTTATTTGTCTGCCTTATTTCACTTAGCATAAATGCCTTCAAGGTTTATCATGTTGTCACAAATGGTAGGATTTCCTTTTGTTGTTGTTACTTGTTTTTTGGCTGATTCATATTCCTCTGTGTGTATGTATGTGTGTGTGTACCACAACTTCTTTATCCATCTTCCAGTAACAAATACTTCAGTTGTTTCCATGTCTTGGCTGTTATATAATGTTTATATGAATAAGGGTTGCATACATCTTTTCTAGTTAGTGTTTTTGTTATATTTAGTTGTATTTCCAGAAGTGGGATTTCTGGATCTTATGCTGGTTCCATTTTTAATTTTTTGAAGGTCCTCCGTACTGTTTTCTATAGTCACCAGTGCACGTGGGTTCCTCTTTTCCACATCTGTACCTGCGTTTGTTATCTTTTGTCTTTTGATGATGGTCATTCTGTTAGGTAAGAGGTGATATCTCATGGTGGTTTTATTTTGCATTCCCCTAAAGGCAAATGACCTTGAGCATCTTTTCCTGTACCTGTTAGCCTTTTGTATGTTGTCTTTGGAGAAATGTCTGTTCAGGTTCTTTGCTCATTTTTCAATGAGGTTATCTGGGGTTTTTGCTTTTGAATTGTAAGAATTCTTTATATGTTTTGGATATATTAGTCCCTTATTAGATGCATGATTTGCAATTTTTTTCTCATTCCCTGTGTTGTCTTTGCACTTTGTTGATGATTTCCTTTGCTGTGAAGAAGCTTTTCCAGTTGTTGTGGTCTGGCTTGTTTATTTTTTTTATTTTACTGATTGTGCTTTAGATGTCCTATCCAAACAAATGATTGCCAAGATCCATATCAAGGAGCTTTGTTCCTGTGTTTTCTTCTAGGAATTTCATAGATTTGGGTCTTATATTTAAGTATTTAATCAATTTCAAGTTGTGTGTGGCATAAGATATGGGTCCTGTTTCATTCTTTTACATGTTACTATCCAATTTTTCCAGCGCCATTTATTGAAGAGACTATCTTTTCTCTTTTTAGTATTCTTGGTTCCCTTGAATATTAGTTGACCATATATTGTTAGGTTTATTTTTGGGCTCTTGATTCTGCTCCAGTGGTCTCTGTTTTTATGTCAGTACCATACTGTTTTGATGACCATAGCTTTATAATATAGCTTGAAATCAGAAAGTGTGACACTTCCTGCTTTGTTTTTCTTTCTCAGTTTTTTTTTTTTGGCGGGGGGGCTGTTTGAGGTCTTTTGTGGGTCCATATAAATTTTAGGAGTTTCTTTTATACTTGTATAAAAATGTTATTGGAATCTTAGATGGGTTTAGTTAACACATTTAAAAATACATTTTCAATTCATGAACATGGGATACCTTTCCATTTATTTGTGTCTTCTATTTCTTTCAACATGGTTTTGTATTTTTCAGCATAGAGATCTTTTAACTCCTTAGTTAAGTTTATTTCTAAGTATTTTATTGTTTTTGATGTAATTATAAATGGGATTGATTTCTTTATTTCTTTGTTAGAAATTTCATTTTTAGTTCATCAGAAAAATACTAATGTTTGTATATTAATCTTCTATCTTGCAATTTTATTGATTTATTGATTAGATCTAACAGGTTTTATTGTTATTGTTGAGTCTTTAGGATTTTCTGTACATAAAATCATGTCATGTACAAATAGAGACAGTTTAACTTCTTCCTTTCCAATTCTAATCCCTTTCTTTTTTTCCCTGGACTGATTGCTCTAGATAGGATTTTCAGTACTAGTTGAATGGGAGTGAGAGTGGGCACACTTGTTCCTAATCTCAGAGGAGAAACATTCCACTTTTCACCATTGAATATGATTAGCTATGGAGTTGGCATATATGACTTTATTATGTTAAGATATGTTCCTTATTTGCCTAATTTATTGAGGGGTTTTATAAAGAGTGGATGTTGAATTTTGTTGAATGCTGTTTTCTGCCTTTGTTGAGATGATCATATGATTCTTTTATTCTATTAATGTGGTTTATCACATTGGTTGATTTGCATATTTAGAACCATCCTTTCATCCTAGGGAAAATGCCATGTGATCATAGTGAATGAGCCTATTAATGTGCTGCTGACTTTGTTTCACTAGTATTTTACTAAGAATTTTTCATCTTTAATTACAGGGAATATTAGCCTGCATTTTTCTTGTCTAGTAGCATCCTTTTCTGGTTTTGGAATCAGGATAGATGACCTTGTAAAATGAATTTTGGAGTGTTCTCCTCTTTGAATTTTTTAGAAGAGTTTAAAAAGGATTGGGGTTTATTTTTCTATAAATGTGTGGTAAAATTCTGAAGTCATCTGGTCGTGGGCTTTTCTTTATTGGGAGGTTTTTGATTCCTGATTCGATCTCCTTACTAGTAATTGCTGTATTCAGATTTTTCTATTTCTTCCTGATTCAATTTTGGTAAGTTGTATGTTTATATTACCTGTTTCTTCTAGATTGAACAGTATTTTGGTATATAGTTGTTCAGAGTAGCCTCTTGTGAGCCTTTCAGTTTCTGTGGTATCATTTGTAATGGCTTCTTTTTCATTAACAGTCTTGTTGATTTGGATCCTTTCATGTTTTCTTTGTTAGTCTAGCTAAGAGTTTATCAGTTTTGCTCATCTTTTCAGAGAACCAACTCTCAGTTGGGTCAATCATTTCTACTGTTTTTCTGTTCTCTGAATCATTTATCTTTGCTCTAGTATTTATTTTTACTTTTCTTCTAATTTTGAATTCAGTTTGTTCTTTTTCTTAATTCCATAAGGTATAGAGTTAGATTGTTTCTTTGGGATATTTCTTGCTTAGTAATACAGACATTCATTGCTATGAATTTGTCTCTTAGAACTGATTTTGCTGCCTTCCATAAATTTTGCTATGTTGTGCTTCCATTTTATCTCAATAAATAATTTTAGGGGTGTCTGGATGGCTCTGTCAGTTGAACATCCAACTTGGCTCAGGTGATGGTCTAGCAGTTTGTGAGTTCAAGGTCTACATCAGGCTGGTTGCTGTTGATGCAGAGCCTGCTTCAAATCTCTGTCCCTCTTTTATTCCCCTTCCCTGCTTGTGCACATGTGCTCTCTCTCTCTAAATAAACATTAAATTAAAAAGATAATTTTATTTCCTGTTTTCTTTTTTGATCCATTAGTTCTTCAAGATAATTTAAGTTTCCATGTGTTTATGAATTTTCCAATATCATTGATTCCTAGTTTCATGTCATTGTAACTAGTGAAGATACTTGGTATGATTTCAGTCTTCTTGAATTTACTAAGACTTATTTTGTGTCCTAACATATCAGCTATCCAGAAACTGTTCCATGTGTGCTTGAGAAGAAAGTTCTGTATATGTCTATAAAGTGCATTTAATTTATAGTGTTGTTCAACATGATGTGCTGCTGCTTTATTGATTCTTTGGAAGATCTATCCATTATTGAGAGTGGGATTTTAAAGTCCCCAACTATTACTGTGTTATTGTTTATTTCTCCTTCATCTCTGTTAGCTTTTGCTTTATATATTAGATCCTCTGATGTTGGGCACATAAATATATACCATTATTATATATTCTTGATATATTGGGTCCTTTATCATAATATAATGAACTTGTGTGTCTCTTTTTACCATTATTAAGCAGTATTAAGTTTAAAGTCTATTTTTGTCTTATAGAAGTATAGCTACCTTTCCTTTTTTTTTTTTTTTTTTTTGGTTAGCAGTTGTTCGACATGTCTTTTTCTTTCCCTTCACTCTCCATCTCTATGTATCTTAAAGACTAAAGTGAGTCTCCTGGAGGCAGCATATTGTTGGATCTTGTTTTATTATCAATTCAGCCATTCTGTGTCTTTTGATTAGAGAATTTAATCCATTTATGTTTAAAGTAATTATTGTTAGGTCAGGACTCAACTGTTAACATTTTGCTAATTGTTTTTGGTTATTTTGTAGATTCATTGTTCCTTGTTTCTTATCCTGCTATCTTTTGTGTGTTTTTATTTCTTTTGGTTTCAGTAATCTTGGACTTCTTACCAGGATCTTTTGTGTAATTAACTATAAGATTTTCTATTGTGAGGCTTACAAAATAGGCTTTAAAATTATAACACCCCATTTCAAACTGCTAACAACTTAAATAGAATTCATACAGTCTACTCTTATATTTCTTCTCCCCCTTTACATTTTAGGGTAAATTTCTGTTATAGTTTCATGTATTTTAAAACTTTTTGTTTTTTCTTCCCATTTAAAGTCAATACAGTTATCCCTACACAGAGCTCCTTTTACATTCTCTTTTCAAGTTTGATTTCCTTCTCTATGCAAACCTTTTTGTTAAGGTTACATATTCGGGCCCCTCCTACTGAATTGGAAATGAGGTACTGATTAGATATGACTTTGTGATTTAGCATGTTTTCCCTTCCTGTGACTTTAAGCCCAGTCTCTTCTTCAGCACCAATTAGAAGGACCATTCAATTTTTAAAATTTTTTGAGCACCTAGTAGATGTCTGCCACCATTCTAGGTGGTTGGGGTAATACAGTGATAAACAAAAGACAAATCCTTGCCTTCATGGTGCTTACATTTTTGTAAGAGAGACAGAAAAAAAATGATAGACATAATCAATAAACTTTATGATATACTAGATGGTCATAAGTACTTTAAGGAAAAATGAACCAAAATAAGGGAGATTGTGAATGCTTGTGATCAAAGTGATTTATAATTTTAAAGAGAGTAGCTAATCTAGGCCTTATTAAAGGTGTCATGTATTGACAGACTTGAAGGAGGTAAGAAAGATTTAGTCAAATGGATCTTGAAGGGTTGGGGAAAAGGGAAGAGGGGAGACTTTCCAGAATAGGGACAGCCACTGCAAAGACCGTTTGGCAGGAGTATGTTTGTTGTGGTCAAAGAACACAGGGGACCAGGGGCTGAGTATGTGAGGGGCTGATTGGGAGGAGATGCAGGCAGGAGGGTAACTGCAGACTGGACCATGCAAGGCCTTGAAGCTCATTATAAGGATTTAGGCTTTTGTTCTGCATGAAATGGGAGCAGTTGGAGGATGTCAAACAGAGGAGGGAGGTGGTTTGCTTGCAAAGTAAAAAGGATTGCTCTGGCTGCAGATTTGTGAACAGACTGTAGAAGGTCATTGCAAATCCAGGATCCAGAGGATGGTAAACATCCAGCCAACAGATGGGTTGGTGGCCTGGTGGTGGAAGCAAGAGAAAAAGAGGAGAGTTAGGCCTGGGCTACTAGAAAGCTGAAATTGTTGCCAACACAGATGGAGAAGAATGCAGACAGAAGGGTTCATTGGGGAAGACCATCGGTTTAGTTGCAGGCATGTGAAGTTTGGACTGTCCTCCAGATATCTACTAGATAACATGAGAGCATGAAAAAGATACCTTTCGAATTAAACAGGCCTTTTCTGAAATCACACTTCTACTGCTGGGTAGCTCTGTTACCTTCATAAAAGTACAAATGTCTCTGAGTCTCAGATTTTATGCTCCTGCAATGGAGACAACTCTTTCTGTATACACTGTATTGGAGATTGAGACAAAGCTACAGTAATGGAGTGGGTGTATCATGGAAGCAAAGTGAGCTGTAGACGTGAGTGCCTGCGTAGTAAATTTCCAGAAACACCAGGGACTGAATCTACTCTTAGCTCAAAGGCTCTTCAGGAACCTCTTCTCCAACTCTGGCCTCAGGTTCCTCCTCTCTAAGATGAAAGTTGACAGGAATAACCTTTTGGGCCTGCCTTGGCACTAAAGTTGCATGAATGTGAGGACCTCAGGAGTTGGAGGGGCTCTGCCTCCTGTCTTGCTCTATCCTGCCTCACCCTGCGGGTTAACATGAATATGTGCATGCATGTACACAGACACATATATACATACATACTCAGCCCACAGCAGCCCTGAAGATTTTCTTGTATTTGGACAGATCCCATCTCCCTGGGCATGTCAGTGACTACATCTGGTCAAACCCATTTTGATTGGACACACACAGATATCTGTTCTGTAGGGCTCCTTCTGTGTCCCATAGTCTGGCAGCCTTGTCCTTGCTGGTTGGCTACACCAGACAGCCATTCAGCAGCCTATGTGGTATAACCACAGTCACTGCCAAGGGGATGAACCTCTCACCTCTTTTCAATAGTTCCAATAAAGAGAGGAGGTAAACATCACAAATCTGGAACATCATCTTATTTATACTTAAAGGTGTTAAGGTCAGGAAACAATTTTGCATTCCTGCCAGTGTCCTTAGATCTGCATGCTTGGCTCTCCCTCCATGTCCCTTCCCCCCTCCCTTGGGGTATCTATACCACCACCTCGGTTGTCTGTCTAGGCTCCTTCCTTCCATGCATCCCATTAAACTTGCTCATTCACCTCCTTCTAGGAGGTGGTGGCCCCCTGATAGCTCTTGTATGGCTCTTTTTTTTGGGGAGTGAATCATTTTAAAACTAGTTGACTTCCTTGCAAACTTCATTATGCTTCTGTGATCCAATTTTGCAAAAAGCTTGATGTTTCCTTTCGGTTATAACAACTGTTGGTGGTAAATTGACCTATCTAGCTTTATTTTTTTTAACTTTCTTTATATTGGTCCTCTTTCTTGGTGCTGGCCTGTTTTTCTTCACACTATTAAGTCTATTCATTTCTAAAATACTACCTGACCTGATCATTCTAGTATACTTTATTGTCAATTTTATTCTTCCTCATTTTACTCCCTAGCTTCATCCCTGACCATCCATTTATCATAGCATTTACCACACTCTATCAAAATGGCCTGCCTTCCCCGCCAGGCAGTGAGGCAGGAGCTGGGAATTGGCCATCCCTGTGGGTGCAGCAGCCAGTTCAGGAGTAGGAGCTCAGGGAATGATGAATGATTAGGTGAAGGAATTAATAAGTTAATAACCATCCACAAGAGGATGAATGTAGATTTACTTCTCCTACCAGTTGTTAAACAAGAGGGCCAACAGACTCCTATGGATCTATTACTGTGGTACCCTATCTAAGCCCCAAAATCCAAGCCTATTAAATGCCTCGAGGCTACAAAACAAGAACACTAAGGGTAGTCACTCACAAACAGCCAACTAGGCTGTAAGCTCTAGCCACTCCTTCCTTTGCTTCCCTCATTTCTACATGTAAGCCTTTCCCTGGCTCCTTTTTAGTGGGTACTCCTAACTTCTGATTTGGTGCTGCCCAATCCAAATTGATTTATGCTCAGATAAACTTAAAATTTTTAACATTAGCCTCAGTTTATCTTTTAACAGTTCTAAAATATGTAAACATGTTCATGCCTTTATGTCTGTCCAAACCCTTGTCCATCTTATGAAGCACAGAGAGTTCTGGAAGCTAGGTTATTTTCCTGACCAGGACAACCCCAGACCACTAAGTTCCAGAGCACACCAGGCTATAAAGCACACACCATGAAGGGCCACAGGAACCCATGCCACAGCATCTTCAGGTCCCTGGGGAATGGTGGGTGCCTGGATGTTCTTTAACTTCCTCTTCCTGTCCTGGAATAATTAATTGACTCACTGATAGACGCAGCTCATCAGCATATGTTTTCCTGAGCACTGGCTTTGGGTTAGGTGTTCTGCAAGGCAGGTCTGCAACAAATGTAACTTCCTTCTAAATTCTCACAGTTTAGCAGACCAGTAAACTAAGGGTCCAGAGGAGGCAGTCAGCACTAACTCAGGACACACAGAGGGCCGCCTACAGGAAGTGATGTGTAAGATGTGGGATAAACCTAGTGAGGAGGTAAGGGGGAGCAGTGTGATGGAGACACAAGCAGGTCCATGCTGGATGATGCAGGAGCAAAGGCCCAGAAGAGAGAAATCAATTAGTGCCCCAAGGTGCTTACCCTGGCTGAATTATAGAACATGAAGAGTGGAGGGGTGGATAGGAGCTGGTTTTTCATGGAGCTTGTTGGCGAGGCCAGATTATATAGAGATCTCATTGAGAAAGCAATGGAGAGCCCCTGATGGGTTTTAAGCAGAGAGGTAATATGATCAGAACTGCATTTTGGGATGCTGTTCTGGCTGCTGGGTGGAAGGTTATAGGGGACAAAAGTGACATCAGAATGTCCAAGGAGTCAGCTGTGTGGTTGTGCGGGCAAGATAGGATTGTGGCTGGACCAGTCAGGCAGGTGAAGGGACTGGAGAAAAGTGGGCAGATTCAAGAGATTTTTAGATGGTAAAATTGATACGTGTTGGCAGTTTGTTAGATCAGGGGTTCGAAAACAATAGCCTATGGACCAAATCTGGCCTGGCGCCTGGCTTTGTAGACTTTTGTTGGCACATATTCATACTACAGTGGCAGAGTTGAATAGTTGTGACAGAGACCCTGTGGCCTGCAAAGCCTAAAATGTTCACCATCTGGTCTTTGACAGAAAATATTTGTCAACCCTGGGCCAGTCACAAGGCACTGGGGGAGGTTGGGGAGAGGAGGGATTTGAGTGTGCCTCTTGTTGAGACGAAACCCAACCCGAGAGGTGGGAAAGGGGCTGGCCAGGTCCCTCAGCCATGCATTAGCCTTGCTCCTTAATGGATCCTGACCTCTTGCCTGGCTCTTCCTAGCCTCCTCCCCAGAGAACGTAGCCTTGTCCTTCCTTCTTTCTCTATGGAACTCTGCTGGAATTTCAATGTTCTTCCAAAGCTCTGACCTTGGATTCATCTGACCACAGGTTAACTGCTGCCCCATCCAGCCTCCAGGCCAGTGCCTGTCTTCCTGGGTCTTTCTTGTAACCCCCCTCTGGGACCAGAAGTAGATCTAGTCATTTTCCTAGCACTGAGCCACCCACTCCTGACCCCTTACCTCCCCCCACCACCCTGGCTGGGTCGCTGCAGCCCCAGCAGCCTGTCAGTCCCCCGGAGCCTGTGCCCAAACAGGGGGGTTGCAGGTGCCACCTGAGTACTCCGTCCTCCTCTCTGCTCCAGCACTGGTCGCCTGCAGGGCCCTGGGCTGGGACTGTCTTTCTCTGAGACCAGGAAACAACCCCTGCTGTCTCTTTCTAAGCAGGTCACCTTTGGTGGGTGTGTAAAGCCACTTTTCTGCTTGTCAAAGTGACATTTTCATGATGCCCAAAGTTATTAAGTGGCATCTTTGGGCGCCCACTTTTTAACTAAAGTGAAGCAGGCTGGAAAATGTCAATAGTGATAATGTACAGTTATGTCCCCAATATCCCCTGATTGAGTGTATGATGGAAACAGTACGAACCACAGGGCCTTTTGCTGGGAATTGCCAGTTAAGGAATTTGTTCAGACTTAACAGGTTTTTTAACTGTAAACCCTGAGTGTCTTAAATAAAATACCTGCTGCCACGGCCCTCTGACTGACTGGAGAGCGTCAGAGGCCCCGCATGCAGTGCGCTGGGGGCTCCGCAGCCCCCCACCCACAGCTGCGGGCTTGGAGCTCCCTGGCTTTGCAGCCCCCACTGCCCGGTCAGGTCCGAGGGGTGGGAGGAGCCATCGTGCTGATAAGGGGAGCGTTTGGTCCCCCACCACCCCAAGCAGGAGTGATACCCATGTAGATGGAAGTTTGAATGGAAGAAAGGAAGCAAGCGAGCGGGCAGGCAAGCAGGGTCTGGTGAGGTCAGATCTTGTATGGAGGGGTGGGAGAGACAGGCGTCATGGGGTAAATGCCCCCAGCTCCACACCTGGGCTACAGGCCGCTGTTTCTCCCAGTCTGAGACTGCCAGATGCTGGTTCCGTTCCCGCCACGGTGCTGCCAAACGCTGCCTCTCAGTTGAGACCCTTCTCTGGGGCCCAGTACCTTGTGTTCTTCTAGAAAAGCCTGTTCTTGCTAAGAAAAGATGCTACATGGAGAGCAGCATGGGTAGGGCCGGTGTGGGTGCTCCTGTCACCAGTGGAGAGGCCCGCCTAGCTGCCCAGTGCCTGCCTGGCCCAGGGCAGGGTGGGCTTGTACTGCCCCTGTCGTTCCGGCCCTACCCACCCCTGCGTCCCTGTCAGCCACTCCTTAGCCTGACTCTCCCTGTCCTTCCCAGAGGAAACATCCCATATTCAGCTCCAGTGCAGCCCGAACACCTCTGTCTTCTCCCTCTGAGGGGTGTCGTCGATCAGAACAACACCTCATTTCTCTTGTGAGCATTTTCTTGTGGGCACCTTGCCAGGATACCTCCTGTGCCCTATGTCTTACTGCCCAGATTCTGCAGCATTCGTGCCATATTTTAAATAACGTGTTCTTCAATGTGATACACATTTGTCGAGCAGAGATGCTGCTCGACAGAGATGCTGGGTTGGAGGTGTGCCGCCAGGTAAGACAGATGTGAGCCTTTCACTCAAGGAGCTGCTATTCTAGTGCGGGACAGCGATATGAAAAATAGTAACAGCAGGGGCCTCTGGGTGGCTCAGCTGGTTAAGGTCCAACTTCGGTTCGGGTCATGATCTCAGGGTTCGTAAGTTTGAGCCCCACGTCTGGCTCTGTGCCGATAGCGTGGAGCCTGCTTCAGATTCTGTATCTTCCTCTCTCTCTGCTGTTCCTTGCTCGTTTGTTCTCTCTCTCTCTCCCTCTCTCAAAAATAAACATTAAAAAATTTAATGTAATAGCATATTTTGTTTATGTTAAAAAACTAATCTCTGCTATTACAAGACAAGGTAGACATTACCTTTGGGTGGGGGGTTAGTGACAGGAAGGGGCATGGGAAAGTGCTAGAAGGTAGAGAATGTTCTGTTTCTTGATTTAGATGCTGTTTGCATAGATGTGTTTAGTTTGTGAAAATTCATAGGGGTAATGTTATGTGCACACTTTTGTATGGATATTAAACTTTGATTAAAAGTTAAATAACTAATTAAAAACGTAATTAATTATAATCATGGTGAGTGTGATGGAGGAGTGCAGAGTATGAGAATGTAGGAGTGGATCTTCGGCCCAGAAGTCAAGGCAGGAGAGAGGGAGCGGCATTCTTGGGAAAGTGGCATTGATATGAGTTCTGTAGGACAAGAGGGAGTTATCTAGGATCCTGGGGGAAGGCAGGGAGCATTCAGGCAGAGGAGCCAGCCTGTGCAGAAGCCCTGAGGTGGGTGGGGCTATGGCCTTTTAGCAGAATCTGAGGAAACACCTGTGTGACTACAGCAGAGAAAACAAAGGGCGAGGGGTACCTTTGGGAGGTGAAGTCCAAGGGCAGGCAGGCAGAAGAGGCAGAGCCTTGGGGCCGGACTAGGGCCTTGTCTTTCTGTCAGCAGCCTCATGGGAAGTCATAGAAGGGTGCAAGTCTCAGAGGGATGCTTTTTTCGGATTCATTTGCTAATAGAGTCTTCTTGGGTCCTATGTGGGGGATGGGCTGTGGCTGGCCAGAAACTAGTGAAGGGCTGGCGATTCTTCCAACAGGGAGAGAGGGCAGCCAGGGCAAGGATGGAAAGAAGATGTAAAGATGCTTACAGCCTCCCAGGGCTTGGAGTCCTCTTTCTGGAGCATCTACCAAAGACGCCCTGTCCCCCTAGGAAGCAGTGTGGCAGCACCTACTGAGAGCTCTCAATTACTGACACCCTTTGACCCAGTAATTCTAACTTTTAGAAATCTGTCCTAATAGAAAAGTAAGCTTTATAAACAGTTTAATTTACAAGGATGTTTTTATTGGTTTTCTCTGGCTGCTGTAACAAATTACCACCCACCAAGTGGCTTAAAACAATGCACATTTATTACCTTGCAGTTCTGGAGGTCCGAAGTCTGAAATGTGCTCTACAGGGCTAAAGTCAGAATATCAGAAGGGATGCATTCCTTAGAGAGACTCTAGGGGAGAATCCATTTCCTTGCCTTTTCCAGCTCCTGGAGGCCTCTCTCTAGTAAGTGCTTGGTGTATGGTCTCATTCTCTATCTTCCAAGCCAGCTCTGTAGCATCCTTGTCCCCCTCCTCCTCCTCCCCCTCCCCCTCCTCCTCCCCCTCCTCCTCCTCTCCCTCCTCCATCTCCTCCCCCTCCTCCTCCTTTTCCTCGTGCCCTCCCCTCCCCCCATCCTTCACTTATAAAGAGCTTCCTAATTACACTGGGTCCACTGGGATAATACAGCCTAATCTCCCCATTTCAAGATCCCTAGTTGACTTAATTACTTAATTAACTTAACTAGTTAACTTAATCTACAAAAACCCTTTAGCCAGGTAAGGTACCATATTCAGGGAAGCTGGGATTAGGATGTGGATGCTGACATTTGGAGGAGGTATTGTTCTATTCCCCACAGTGTCATCCCCACACTGCTATAGTGGAGACAGGTTGGAAAAACTGAGGCATCCCTAAGGAGGAAACAGCTAAATCTCTTCCTCCTCCTCACCTCTGCCACATTACAATGTTTACGAAGAACTGCTTATAACATGGCCCTGGCTGATGCCATCATATGGTAGGAAACCGCAGTATGAAGAAGTATTATGCTTTTCATGACGTGCTAAATGTTGAACAATTGTGAACAAATAGGATTGCGAGAAATTAGTGGCTCACATCTGTACTACCTAGTAGTTGAGTCATGTGTGTTTGTTAGTTTCTAACTTACTGCATTTCTCTTATTTTCTGTAGTAAATACATTGAGTTTTAAAAATAAATCTATCAGCATTGGCAGGGAGGGAGAAAGGGGAAGCCAGCCAGCCTGGAGTTAACAGAGATTGGAAAGAACCAGGACAGGATTCTAAAGACTCTCTGGACCTAAAGCAGGCTGTTGACTCAGTGATCCAAAAGTTCTTAACTCCCTTTCACCTGTTGAGTCCATGGCATTAGGCATATATCACTGTGAGGGGGATGGGGGTGAGTGTGATCAACAAAGACATTGTTGTTTTTTTTTTTATAATAGTTTATTGTCAAATTGGTTTCCGTATAACACCCAGTGCTTCTGTTTGATTTGCTTCCCTCGTGGAGATGTGGAGATGCTGGTGTTCTTCAGTTATAATGTTCAAATTGCTGCCCAAGGCACTCATGTTGCTGGAAGTATGGTCTGAGACCCTGTGGTGGGAGCTTCCTGATGCCAGACAACGTATCCACCCAGCACACACAGCCTCACCTAGTGGTTCCAAGCAAGGGTGGGTGCTAAGCATTAGGCCCAAATGGACATCTTTAGAAATGTGCCGCGCCATTAGTATGTAGCAACTCAGCCACATTTTGCTTGTTCGTACGTGCAGTGAAAGCTATGCATTTGTAACCCACAAAATCGCTTGGTGTGTAAGAAAAATGAAACTTTGTGTTCTTGAACTAAAATTAGTTCTTTGGGAGAGCTTCGAGGATCTACTTCATTACTCTCCTAAAAGCCTTGGCTGTCTTGCCATTGCCAATGCCCCGACGCCTTAAAGAAGTACCGCTGCACCTGCACACTTAGACATAGCAGGGATCTCCACAATTTTTGGAAAGGGCATTTTGTTATACATCCTATACAGTGTGGTTGTGAACAATTGTAACTGTCAGAAACCCTTTTTCTTGCATTGATGTATCTTCAGAATTACTGCTAAGTCTTACTTTTGTCCCTGGGTAGTTGCTACCTTGTTGCAATGTTGATAATTCTGTCGATTGTTATAATTTTTATAATTTACTTTTCATAGAATCACCAAGTTCATTGTCAGAAAGTGGGGTAGGGTTGAGGGGATACCTGTGGCCTTGTTTCCTTGGCCCGTTGACGTTAGCTGCAGGCAGAAAAGTTTGAGAGCCACTGAGTTACGTGACCCATTGACGAACATAGGTAGCGGAGATATGGAGTAAGATGACAGATTCTGTGAATTTCTTTGGAAAACCTTTGCCTGCATTTCCTAAAAACATCTAAATGTAGGAGTAAATGGTGTATTAATTACAAGCCTCTCACCTTGGTAATTAAGCAATAAAGGCCCATCAGGCAGTGCATTTGTGGGTGATTAGAGCTGTGTTTGGTGGAGTCAGAAACTTGCAGCTGAAGATTAAGTGGTTTTCACCACCTGAGAGATGCATTAATCACCTGGAGCCCCCCTACCTGGTGGATTTGGTTGCTTATTCAGGATGGCATTTACACATTACGGTGAGGAGTATATGGACGTGCTGAGAGAGCTCTGGAGTCCAGGATGGTTACTCAGCTAGGACAAGCATGGTTTCCAGGTGTAATATCCCGACTCATTATGGCGTCTGCCCAGGGGTCACCTCGGTGGTACTTTTGGGAGATACAGATGGGAGAGAGTCCCCAAACACTGTTGACACACGGTGGATGTCCCACCAGATGTAAAGAAGCCTTCCAGATGATGCAGGAAGACTGTGCTGGGTAGGAGAAGCACGTCCGTGTTTTGAGACAGCTCTAAATTTAAGTAGTAGCTTCCACCCTCACGGCGCACTGTTACTTAATCTTGCTGATCCTCAGTTTCCTCTTCGGCAGCACTGGCATATTAATTTGCATTAGTCAGCTATTACTGTGCAAGAAATCACGTGCAGAGTATCAGGGGCATACAATAGTGAGCATTTATTTAGCTCGTGTGTGCGGGGCAAATGATCCCACTGTGTTTACACATCTGCAGATCGTGGGTCAGCTGGTCTAGGTGACTGGGCAGTTCTGTTAATCTGCATCTGTTCTCGAGTCTCCCTTCCTCCTCTTGGAACCAGTGAGCTAGTCAGGGCTTGATCTCATGGTGGAAGCAGAGGCCCAGAGGGTGAGTGGAACACGAGAGTCCTCTGTGGACTCATGTTAAAACTGGCCCATCTTTGCTTCTGCCTCGTTCTGTCAATCAAAACAACTCACAAGGCCAGACCCAAAGATCAGGCCACTCCTTCGGTGAAAAGAACTGGAAAGTCACTGGGCAAAGGACCCTGATAAAGGGAGGATGACGTTTTTCATGTTTTATTTTTATTTTTGATACAGAGAGAGACAGAGCATGAGAGAGGGAGGGGCAGAGAGAGAAGGAGACACAGAACCGGAAGCAGACTCCAGGCTCTGAGCCAGCTGTCAGCACAGAGCCTGACGCGGGGCTCGAACCCACGAACGTGAGATCTGACCTGAGCCGAAGTCGGACGCCCAACTGACTGAGCCACCCAGGCGCCCCGACATTTTTTAACTGATCATGTGATGTCTGCTTTTTTTTTGGTGGGGGCGGGGGAGAAGGTCACATTCTATAGAATTTTGAACAAGGCACTTCTTTACAAAGGGGAAGTAAAGGATGTTAATAGGGACTTCGAATAAGGGGCTCCCTGGTAAGTCTTAAGCAGAGTCCCAGGAACATGGTAGGCATTCAGCAAAGGCATGTCACTGTGGACAGCTGTGAGTAATGCATGGTATCAAGTGCACGGTATAAAGCTGCTAAGGTGGGGGTTGAGTACATGCTCTGCTCCCCAAGCTTTGCATGTTGGTGTCGGGTGTGAGGCAGCCCCACAGCAAAGGGCAGTGTCCTTCCTCCCCCACCCCAGATAGCTCCCCAAATTTATGGCATACCATTTGTAGAAAGCTCAACAGTGGACAGGGTATCTTGTGTCCCATATGAGCCCAAACTGGGATTCAGAGTCTAAGTGTTCTGTTAAACTGGTCATCTTGTGCCCCGCCTTCCCAGGCATTTGACAGCATGAATCGACACACATGGTGGACAAAGAGGCCTACAAGAGAAAGGAGAAGAGCATGTCTAGAGGGGACACAGAGGAGATGGGGAAGAGAAGAGGGCTCTGGACAGTGTGTTCTAGGTCATGGGTACTGTCTTCAGAGGGGACTTTGTGACCTTGCATATGAGACATGTTAACTCAAGGGCAAGCAATAATGTGTGGAAGAACACTGGGGACCTGTAGGGAACCCACTACCATTGGCCTCAGGGAGATCTGCCTCTCTGGCTGCTCTAGGGGAGCACAGTAGAGGCAAGGCTGGGCAGGAAGAACAGGCAGAAGTGGGTTGGTAGATAGGGTGCAAGTTTAGGCATTTGGCGGATACTCATGTGACAGGATAAGTCATTAGGTCTTCCACTTAGGGCCTCCCAAAGATGCTGTCATGCCCCAGATTTCCTGTAATCTTGATCATCCCCTGCCCTTAGTGTTTATTGAGCACCCATTGTGTGCAGGACTGTAATAATGTATGGTAGATATAACGGTGAACAAGGCAGAGGCTGTCCCTGCCCTCACGTGGCTTGCAGTCCCCTGGAAAGGGAAGCATTGGACATCTGATTTCATGGTGATTATTTATTCACAGTAATTGTATCCCACGTCTCTGAGACTCAGTTACCTAATCTCTGAAGCTGCCATAGTAAGTTTCTCCTCCTAAGGTTGTTGTCAGGGTTTGCTGAGTTATTTCTGTGTAAAGTGCCCAGCCCCACATATTAAGAGCTGAAATATCATCCTTATTCCCAGATGATTCCAGGACTGTTGAGGGATCCTGGATTTAGAGACTCAAACTGCTCTCTGTGGGC
This sequence comes from Suricata suricatta, assembly GCF_006229205.1. NCBI lineage: Eukaryota > Metazoa > Chordata > Mammalia > Carnivora > Herpestidae > Suricata > Suricata suricatta. The sequence goes on along the minus strand of NC_043711.1, from coordinate 89,613,524 downwards.
TGGGTGGGGCCCTTCTGACCCCAAGCACCAGGTTCAACAACTGGACTTATGTTTACAGCAGTTGGTTTGAGTTCTGGCATTCAGCTTTCTTTTGAGGTCCATCCCAGAGAGGCATGGAAGAAATTGGATTTAGTTTTATGACAGTTCTTTGTGGAGACTGGCAATCAATCATATGTCAAGATGCTGTTTTAAAAGGAAGCAGGGTATAGGTGGACTTAGGAGACCAGGCTCCATTTACAAAATGTGCTGCGGTAAACGCATCACTCATTCTCCCTGCCCAATCTTCTCACCTGTAATGCGGGGGATAATAATACCAACATCGGAGAGCTCTTCTGGGATTCAAGGAAATACCAGGAGTGAAAGCCCCTGGCACATGCTTGCTGGCACCCGTAGGCACTCGATGTATGGAAGCTCCAACCTTTAATGTGTTCAGGTGTTCAGTATAAGGCATTGGATTGACTAGTCCAGCTATTTTGCTGCATCAATACTAATTAAACAATCACAATAATGAGATCAAGTACCATGTATCAATGCAGACACTGTGGGCCACCAGAAAAATACATCACAACTGTAAAGCAGAGTTGGTGTTCAATAAATACTTTGCGACTGATTAATCCTCCCCTACATCGTGCAGTACTTAAGAGTTAATGAAGCAGTTTTACAGTGGTTGGGATAGTAAATGTTCATAACAAATAGGTGAGGTTGGCATTATCTCATCGGACAGACTTGTCTGAGCACCGTGAGGACTATTGTAGCTGTGATGGAGATGAGGCTCCTGACTCAAAGAAGACCTCCTGGTGGTTTAAAACGGGCAGATCTCTTAGTTGCTCCTCTTGAGTGTGACAGAAGAAGAAAGTGTGCAGTGGAAGGGTACCTCACCCCCCCCCAGGGATCACAGAACACTGCTCTGTGGACAAGATGTCAACTCTGACTCAGCATTGACTGGGAGCTTCATAGGGAAGAGGACTGCATTAGTCAGGGCAGTCCAGACTGTGGTACCAAATACACCAAACATATAAAGGCTCAATGCACTTGAAAGTTTTTAAATTACTTTTAATAAACTTTAAATTTTGGAATATTTTAAATTTATGAAAAAGTTGCCAAGATGGTATAGAGAGTTCGCATCTACTCTCCACCCAATCTCCTCTAATGTTTACTATTCAAATTTCCACAGTACATTTGTCAAAAGTAAGATATTGGTAGCTTGGTATTAAACACCAGATTTGGGGACACCTGGGTAGCTCAGTCAGTTAAGTGTCCAACTCTTGATTTTGGCTTATATCATGATCTCACAGTTTGTGTGATCAAGCCCTACATTGGGCTCTGCAATGACAGCTCAGAACCTACTTTGGATTCTCTCTCTCCCTGTCTCTCCACTGCTCCTGGGCTGGTGCTCTCGCTCTCACTTTCTCCAAATAAGTAAACTTAAAAAAAAAAAAAACAGATTTTATTTGGATTTCACCAGGTTTTTTTTTTCTTTATGTACTTCTTTCATTCCAGGATCTAGTCTAGGATCTACTAGTGCATTTACTGAAACTTGCTTTTTGCTCACTCTGGACAGATAGGACGAACAGTCTTCTGACTTCTCCATCACTCAGAGACCTGGGTGCACAGAGGCCTCAGCACATGGCTTCTGAGGTCGTCCTGGTCACCTGGACTCCAGCACCCCAGCAGCAGGGAAGACCGTGGAGGGGTGCGTGTGAGGTACTTTGGGGCAGAGTTAAGTCCTAGCCATCACTCTCATATTTTCGTTGGTGCAAGTTAGTCTTGAGGTTCTGTACCTTCTGCTCAGTTTTGCCGTAAACCTAAAACTGATCTAGAAAATATATTCTCTGGCAGAATAGCTGTTTCCCAGCTACAGCTGTATGCTGTGGAAGGGGAGAATGACTTTGACGGAGTTAGTTGTCTGTGCACAGGAAGACAGAGGAATGCATTTGAAGCAGAAGACACTGTATTAATTAAAGTGGACAAAGGGCAAGTGCCGTCACGCACCGTGTATAGGCCAGAAGGTTACAGGTCTCACCCGGGGCACAGCTGGTAAGGCTGCTGCAGGAACGCAGCCTCAGGTCTGGCTTGGCCCCGAGTCTGCCTGTGCTCAGAAGGCCTGAAAGCAGCCTCATTGGCCAGATACGCAACAGGGATGTGCTTCTATCTCCTACATTTCTGTAAGGACGCTCTATCTAAAGTTTTACAGTTGTTCAATGTAAGGGCAAGGCTTTTCCCTGGATTCCTTCACTCTGCCTCGAAAGAGCAAGGGGTGAGAGAGGCACTCTACGAGCTCCAGTTTGGTTCTCTTCTCCCACCAGCCTCCAGGCTGCCTTGTGCCCAGAGGCTCCGTCACGGCTGGGCATGTGGCGGATGACGACACACAGAGACAATGTGTCTGCCTGTCATCTCACATGGGATGCTAGTGTCTGTTTATTCCTGGCTGGCTGGAATATAATTGCTCCCCAGGCTGACAGTGACAAATGGTGGTGTGGGGAGTCTACTCCTCTGAGTGGTGGGATGGGCTTGCACACTTCGACCGACAGAAACAGACCCCGTGAGTTTGCCTCTCAGTGTGAGCCCCCTGCCGGGCACGGGAGAGCTTCAGGAAGGAGGATCCAAACTCCCTTCGGTGCTGGTGTCTGTGGTTTTGGGAGCAAGAGGAGAAGCAAGTGATGCTCTAGGGAATGGCCACATGTAGCCCTGACACCAGGGCACCAGGACACAAGGTACAGCCTGAGTCACAGTGAAGGACTGTCTGATTCTTCTGTGTGGCCATCAGGGTGGCAATGCTTTTTTGGGCTTTTCCTTCCTTACCTTAAAAATAATACAGGTCTTTTGGGAAAATTTTAGACAATGCGGAAGAGTGAAAAGAGAAACTAGGACACCTGGGTGGCTCACTTGGCTGAGCATCTCTTAATTATACTGCTCAGGTCATGATCCCTGGGTTGTGGGATTGAGCCCTGCATCTGGCTCCATGCCCAGCCTGGAGCCTGCTTAAGATTCTGTCTGTCTGTCTCTCTCCCTGTACCCTTCTCCCCACCTTGCACGTGCTCTCTCTCCTACTCTCACTCTCTTTTTTTAATTTAAGAGAGAGATAGCTAGAGAGAGAAAAAGAGCAAGAGAGAGAGAGAGTGAGAGAGAGAAAGAAACCAAAGTTCACTTTCAGGGTTTCTAGCCAGACCTGACCTCTTTGAGGTTTTTCTCTGTGTCTGTTTCCTTATGGGAAAGAGTCTGCCTCCTCAGCGCTCACCCTGCAGTTAGGGGTGAGCATGTGACTGCAGTTGTGCCAGGAGTATAGGAGTTGCCTCACTCCCACACCTGCCCTTTATAAGGCCCCGCCCCCACTGTCTCTTCCCTCTTCTGATGGCAAGATGCGGAGGACCCAGAGGCAGACATCAGCACTCTGGGGTTGCTCCGGCCCCAGAAGGAACTGCGGCTCTTCAGTGACCAAGCAAAGCCTCACCGCAGATCCATACTAGACCATGATAGGAAGAAAAAAGTTCTTGTGTTCAGTCTCTGAGGCAGAGCTGTTAGCCTGGCCTGAAGAAAACAGCTGCCCAATGCCGGGTGTCTGTCCCTGCATGTACACACCCACTTACACATACAATGACGGAGTCACAGCTTAAATTATTTTTTGCAACCTGCTTTAGCCTCTCAATAATGATGTGAACATCCAAGATAAAGGTACATTTACCCAAACACTTGATACAGACATTACATTATATGGATGTACAATAATCAATTGAACTACTCCCTTATTCATGGACATTTAAGTGGTTTCTAGTTTTTAAATTTTATAAACACTTTATTATGAAAACTTCAGTTAGCAAGGAATTTTACCCAGAATTGTGGCTAGGGGAGTAAATTAGTAAAAAGTAACCAGAGATGTTTATGCAGCCTTCTTGGCTTTCTGGTATTAAGGGCACCTAGTCCAGGGAGGGTACTTTTCACGTAGGAGATGAATTTCCTGACTTGAGTGCAGTAGAAAAGGGTCTGAATGTCCCTTTTATGCAGGCTGTCTCTTAAGTAACTTTTATTTAAAATAATCAATATGCCAAAGTGGCACATTTTGGGGTAGCCTGCCCTTGACTTCTACATATACATATATAGAACTTTACCAGGATGCATGCTTAAAATTTGTGTATGTTACTGAATACAAATTGTATATTCAAAAGGAAAAAATACCTCCAGGAATGGATAAAAAATGTTCAACTTCAATTTACAGATGAAGTAACTGAATCCCACAGAGGTGATGTGACTTGCTCTGAGTTGATGTTTCAGAACAGAGTTGCCTCATTTCAGAGCTGGAGCCAGGTGCTGATAGAATCGTGATTACCTTGATCAGCGGTAGATGGAAATGGAGTCCTAGGATCTGGCCCCTCAGAGGGCCCCAGGGTGGGAGCCACAGCCAGTGTTAGCATCAGAGCCCGTGCGACTGCAGGCCCACCAGGAATCTGGCATGTTGCTCGGGGCACCTGAGGCATGCAGCGCTGTCGTCCTGAGCTGCAAGTGCATGCCTGTGGGGGTTCCCAGCTCCCTCACACATCTAGCTTGACAAAAGCAGGAAGCATGGGGAAGTGTGGATATCAGCATTCTCGGCCCACCCCCACCACCCGCACATCGGTGAGAAACAAGTCTTTGCTGAGAGATAAGCAGAAGGACATGTTAGTCCCAGAACTGGAAAAGCCGTAAAAGGGTCTAAATGTACTCTGGAGGAACTTTCCACCTAACTTCACAGGTGCATCTCTGTGAGATCATTCATGCCAATTGTTGTCTTAAAATGTCCTGAAGGCATGCATTCAACAGTGACAGCGCCACTGGGACAGCCTTGTAGTTATTAAATATTCACTGATGACACTTGCAGTCCAGAAGCAAGGCAGACCAAGAACACCTTCCTGCTGGGAGGGAACACAGGCTGGCCCGCAGCCCACTGCCTCAGCCCTGTGCACAGGCGGTGCCTGCACACCTCTGCTTTCCTCTGGAGTTTGCAGGGGGAGGCCAGGACCTCCTCACAGAACCCAAAGGAAACTAGCATGCACGCTTACTGATTCAAGAGCAGTTCATCTCCAAGGTTGTATTTTTGAGGAAGAATAAGCAATTGTTACAGTCCTTAACCGAAGGCAAAGGCAGACCTCACTTAGAAGTGATTGTCGCGTCCTGGGGACTGCCCGCATTTGCTGCCAGCCACGGGTTAACCACAGGGCACTGGTGGCACCTCGGAAGCCTCCTAGACCTTTTGGTCCCTGGGAGGAAATTGCCCACAGTCTTGAAGAGTCTTTATAAAAAAAAAGTAAAGAGAGGGTAGAGCATCGTGCCTGTGTTCTGCTTCCACTGAGGAGTAAGCTAGGAAAGAGGCTTTCACTACATACAGTGCAGTTCCGGTTTAGATACCTAGGACCAGTCCTGGGTGGGGATGTCCTGAATGTTCAGGCTCTGGTCCCTGTCCTCCTGAAGCTCATAGTCTGAGGGACACAGCATACTCTCAGTGGCTTACAAGGAGAATCCAGATTAAAGTGTGTACATGTCTCAGGGTCCCAGCTGTGGGCAGATGGCATGCTCAGTGGGTTTACAAAGGGAGTTCTGTGAAGGCTTGTCTACCAAGTTGAAGGCTTTGATCTCAAAGGGGGGCAGTTTTGCCTCCCAGAGAACATTGGCTGTGTCTGCAGACATTTTTGGACACATTTTCATCACAACTTGGAAAGGGCCTACTGTCCTGTGTCACATAGAGGCCAGGCATGCTGTGAAACAGCCAGTAATGCATAAGACTACCCCTCACAATGAATTATTTCAGCCCCAAATGCCAGTAGAACGGAGGTTAAAGAAACCCTGCTATCAAGGAAAGTAGTCACTTCCCAAACCGTGAAGAGACAGGGAGAGAATGATTGTCCTTCCTCCTGCCTGTAATCTCTTACTCACCCTTTCTGTTGGCTGAACTCAGAGGCCAGAGACCAAGAGAACTCTGTGGGACAATCCATAGAACTTAACCTCCTGAACACTGGTTGTTGATGCCAATACCCCCTATAAGGCAAGAGGGCAAAGGGATGGACTCAACCCATAAGCACCCACAGGTGCGCAGCATCCCTGTGCTGCCCTCTTTTCTTCTTTACTTCTGCTGATCTTCTTTTAATGTTTGTTGTCAGAATGAGGGCAGGCCTTGGGGGTGGGATTTTTCTCTAGGTTCAGGGAAGAGAGAGTGTGCAGGATGCTGGAAGAGAGCTCTGAGATGCAGCTGAAATGTCTCATGTGGATTTTCATACAGTTCAAAAACTTCTCACCTCCTACCCGGCTTGGATGAGAAAGGAAGAATTAAGGAGCTGCAACATTTTTCTAGCACAATGAACTTTAAAAATGGAACTGCCGTGCGAAGCAATGACTGATATTTCAGTAAACAGGCTCAGTACAATTGCATTATGGTTATTTCAGCTTTGACATTTCCTTGCATTTAGAATAGCATCGGCAGGGATGTTTGGAGATCAAGTTGTTCTCTCTTCTCAGAGTCTAGTTTCTCCAAGTTAGGGGTTAAAGAGCATCAGTAGAAGGTACTATAAGGCCAGGCCATGCCCTCCATCCTTGCATTCCATTCTCTTCATGGGTACATACTACCCATCTCTTTATTCTGGCTGCATGCCTGTAGACACCATGGGGCAGAACTTATGAGCAAATTAGACATCTATTAAATGAACCCACTGGGGGAAAAAATGACAAGGGGGTAGGAGAACATAGGTTTGATGCTCACCTACGGGGTGGCAGGCGCTCTGCTGAGTGCTTTAATGAACTCTCTGTTTCCAGAAACAGAGCTTCTGCCACCCACCCTCACTTCCCTGTAGCTGTGGCCTCTGCAGTTACAAAAAGAAAAGTGGTAAGGACAAGATCCAGGGTAGCTTTCCCAGGGGACTTAGATAGTTTGGAATTCCTGCATATATCACAAAGCAGGCAGTGTGGAACTAAAATTAAGCCCTGTTCAAACAGAAAGATTTTGCAAAAAATGGTATAGATCAGGTCCCTTGGTACATTACAGTACTTTCTCCAGTCCTTCTGACTTTCTATCCCATCTACGTAACAACCCACAGTTTGGAGTGAACATTGAGGATACTCTGATGACAGTGGAAGGACCATGCACGAGTATCTGACTTTCGTCCTCATTCTGGAAGTATTTGCCCTCATAGAGTTTACCCAGTGAAGTCAAGGAGCCTTATGTGGACCATCAGTCATTATTTGACATCTCCATCTTGGTCATGGTGCCCCCAGCTTGTTCACACCTAACATAATGCTCAGAGTCTTCCGGATGCCAAGCCTGGGTTGACATGAATCCCAAGGATCCTGTTTATGTCCAGTTAGCTTTGCATGAGTCATAACTGTCATCAAACAATAGCCATAAAGGGATATGTCTGGGTTGCAAGTGGTTATATCAAGTCATAATTCCTAAGTTGAGTCACTCCCATTAATTAATGGTAAGAATGTCAGTATCCATGAAGATGAGGTGGGTTTGACGTTAGCAGACACCCAGCTCTGTTCGGGAATGAGTATGTTAGTCATTACTGCCTGAAGTTGACCTTCTTGCCTGACTTCCCAGAAGCTATGGAATGGATCCCAGTCCCTCCTCTCTGTGCCATGGAAGTTCATTTCCCTCACGATAGGGTTGTCAAGATCAACAGTGATGGTACTAACCACCTTTCCATTAAATACATGATTCATTTAACCAAAAGAGTATTCCTACCAGTAGCAGCTAAGTGTGCTAAATGTGTTGGCAAGAACACATGGGTCGGATGAATGGCTGTTCCAGTTTTCCTAAGCACTCTTACCTAGGCGTTCCAGGATCAGAGCTGGTCCAGTAGAGGAAACAAGGTGAACCAGATGTTTCTGGTTCTTCACTTTGGCAACTCAATAATTTTCCTTGTGTGACTTTTTTAAGAAAATAAATTTATACAACAAAAGTTGCTATTTAAAATGATTCTCCTGTGCCTTAGCCATTTAACTGTCTGAACTCATCTGCTCTTCCAATAAGAAACAGGTTGGCCAGTGGTTTGACCTCTAGCGGTTATCCAGGGCTGGCTGCCTTGAAGCTGGTTGGTGTCTTGAGAGGTGAGGTTATGCTTTGGCAGACGGTTGGACACTCTATGGAGATAGTCTGTCCCTACCACTCTTCCTTGGCTTTGAGACTTCCCTGTGATCTGGTGGATTATTTTGCTAGTATAGAAGCCCCCTTTATAGGACAAACAGTAAGGACAGAACATCCATTCTGTGCATTAAAAATGAATCAGTGATGAACATTTATGGATGTTTGTTGGGAGAACAGGGACCGTCTACTTGTTCATTGCTGTATCACCAACGCCGAGCACAATAACTGGTATATAGTGGACATTCCATGTACAATTAAAATAAATGAAGGAACCACTGGATGAGTGCTGAGATGAACACTTAAAGCAAACCTGTGAAAGCAATACTCAAGGCCAGGTGGCTTTTCCATGGAAGAGCTGAGCTTCCAACCCCAACTTTCCTGTCTCCATCACCCTGGGTTGCCTTTCGTGTTTACAGGACACTAATAGTTCCCAGTTGAGAAAAGTGCCCAGCAGAGCAGAAGTGCAGGGGAGAGACACACATTCCTTGTCATGTGGCTTCGGTGGTCTCAGACTAAACCTTGGTGAGCAGTAGCCCTATTTGAATGGAGATGCAGCATTACATGGGGTTTCCTCATGCGCGTTGAGTCTGGCCTCTCCCTGGGCATCAGCAACTGCTTTCTTGTCATCGATTTAGGAATGAATTGATGAAGTAACAATGTCCACTGATTTCCTTTAAACTAACCACAAAATGCAGCATGTTCATAGGCACTTGCCAGGGTTCTGTAGCTCATAGACACCTATACAGGGGGCAGGTCTCCAGCTGCAACAGATTCTGAGTATGGAAAAGTCCTTGGTTTGGACCTCACTCCTCTAAGTTGTGAGGCCTTCTAAGAATTTCCTCTGCACTTCAATTTCCTCATCTCTATAATAGGAATAACAAACCACCTCATTTCACAAATATGTGCAAGTTGACACACGTCCACACAAACACAAAGAAATAAAATGTGCACAAGTTCTGACAACATAGTATCATTCCAGGATTCAGAAAAGCCAGACTCACATCATCGATGTTCATCTTCTGTGTGATATTCAGGAAACTGCTCAGCTCTGAGCCTCTGACTCCTCATCTGTAAATAGGTGATGATAATTACTGTCCTGCCTTGTTTCACAGGATTTGAGTGAGAGGTACCTGATGAGGAGATGGAACAATTCAGTGCAGAACACTTACCTTCAGTTGCAGGAGACAAACTCATGCCTCAAGTAACTCGGGCTTGTTTGACTGTTGGGGACCTGCTGCTTTAGGATCCTGCTCAGAGAGACAAAATATGTGACTGATCAGGGTAGAGAGGCATTATGCCAGTGTGACTGTGGACCTGGGCAGGCCCCTGCCTGAGAGGCTGGTGTGAACCAGCCCAGGTAGAGGGCTTCCAAAATAGTATGGTTGTTACCACCACATAGATAGGTGGCTTAAGAGAGTGACATCACTTCTCTGGGCTCAATTTTATCATCTCATCTCCTTCTGTTCTTCACTTGAATGTTACCATCTCAGAAAGGCTTACTGTATTTATTGGGATTGTTGTGGTAACAAAAAATGTATAGATCATTGGTGTACTGAAGAAACATTTTTTCCTTGCTCACATCCCCCACAGATGTGGGCCTGCCAGAGGCTATGGTTCTGCTCTGCATACTTTCTTATTCCAGACCTCATGCAGAAGGACCAGCCCTCGCCTGGACAGTTTCCATGGTAGAAGGCAGAAACAAGAGACTGAGCTAAATATAAAAGTGTGCACAGAGCTTACTATTGGATGTGTACCTGTCACATCTGCTCATATTCCACTGGTCAAAACAAGTCCTGTGACAAGCGTCATGTGTCAGGGCAGGGAAGAAGTACAAGTCCCATGGCAGGGGCAGGATGCAGAATGTCCTTGGAGGGGAGGAAGTAATTGGTTCTGAACAGTAACACAACCTGCCTCAACTTTCCTGACTACCCTATTTGCAATTGCGATTGCTTCTAACACCAGCATGGTGGTTTCGGTCTCATTTTATTTTATTGATTTATTTTTTAAGTTTCGTTTATTTTTGAGAGAGTGCACATGTGGAGAAGAAGCAGAGAGAGAAGGAGAAAGAGAGAATCTTAAGCAGGCTCACCACTATCATTGCAGAGCCCAATGCAGGGCTCAAACCCACAAACTGGGAGATCATGACCTGAGCGAAAGTTGGATGCTTAACCAACTGAGCCACCCAGGTGCCTGGTCTTGTTTTATTTTTATGCTTTATCTTGCATTGTCATCTTTCTATATAATTTAGTCAGTTTTTAAATTGTTCCGCTCTCTGTATCTGATCACTTTCTAATGTCAGCTCTATGAGGGCATTTTTATTTGTGTTCGTATGCACGTATCCTGAGATCCTGGGATAGTAGCATAAATACTTTGAGCTGATTCATTATTCCTGTCTGTTATTTGACAATAACATTGGATAACTTGTACCAATTGCTTCCCTGAGAGCACCTGGGTAGCTCAGTTGGTTAAGCATCCAACCCTTCATTTCAGCTCAGACATGATCTCATGACTCGTGGCATCAAGCCCCATGCTTGGGATTCTCTGTCTCTCCCTCCTCTCTCTGCCCCTCACCCACCTACACACACACACACACACACACACACACACACACACTCCCTCCCTCCCTCCCTCACTCACTCAACTCTCTCTCTCTTAAAATAAACAAACATTTTTAAAAGAGAACATATTCCAAATGCCTCCCTGAGCATTGGGTCCTCTCTTCCAGGCCCAGCACATCTGTACCCTTTAGTTTGATATCTGGGCCCAGGTGCCCTAGTAGGAGTGCCTTGAAGTATTCTGAAAGGCACTCTTGAGAAGGTTGTCTGTCATCCGGGGGCCTGCAGTCTGGTCTGCTGACCAGTACTCCCCTCCTTGTGCACATAACATACTAGGGGAAAGCTGTGGGGTCAGATAGTCACCGCTCAGTACTTCTCTGAAAACAAAACTAAAAGTCAGATGTCCAATATTAGAATAGTTGCTGTAGTTTTTTTCTTCTTGTATTTTTGGTAGAAGCGAGGGGCCTAAGAATAAGAACTATACCCTAACTACCCTCATTTGTAACATAAAATCTTCAGTGCCTTATTTCCTGCATTCATTTTTGTTCTTTTCACTTAACTTTTTCTTTTCATTGACAACTGAACATAAATTTGACCAGTTTAAGTCCATTGAGCATCCAATTAAGGCTAAAGACTTACCAAGTTCAATGATAGATACTTAATGATTCCCATCATTGCCTAGAGGTCAGAGAAGTGCATTTCTCATCGCAAATTGTACGTGCTTCCATATTTTTTATTTCAGGATTCTGCTTTCACAGAATAGTAGCCAATGACAACATCTATAAAAGATTTTAAAAAGTATTCTGAATCTGTTTCCTGAGCAACTACTAAAAGCCTATTATTCCAGTAGGCAGTTGAGACCTGATGGTGAGCAAAGAACAACCTCCCTGCCCTCAGGGAGTTTGCAGACTCTCCGGGAGATACTTGCATCAATAATACCATGCAAAGGAGTGATACACCCAACGTTTAACTGGTGGGTGGCAAAAACTGCTCTGTTTTTTAAATCTGGTAATGCGCAAAGTGTAAGTTTTGCATACAAAATGTGTTTTAAGGATGTCCCTGCATAATATACCAAAGGGAGAATTGTTCAAAAGTTGAACAGACCGGGGTGCCTGGGTGGCTCAGCTGGTTAAGCATCCGGCTTTGTCTCAGGTTATGATCTTGCATTTCGTGGGTTTGAGCCCTGTGCTGGGCTCTGTGCTGACAGCTTGGAACCTCAAGCCTGCTTCAGATTCTGTCTCCCTCTCTCTCTGCCCCTCCCCTGCTCATGCTCTGTCTCTCTTTCTAAAATAATAAATAAACATTAAAAAAAAGTTAAACAAATTTCAAAGACACAATGACTGTGTGTAATTATGAATTACTTTCTCTTCTTCCAAGAGCTTTCTTTCCTGTCTGAAAGGCCACGAGTATTTTATCTTTTAGATAAAGTGACTCTAGGATCATAGGAAGCCCAGGCCTGCTTCTTCCATCAGTTTTCATGGTTCTTGGTGACATATCCTTCTCAGTGGCCCCAGCCAGAAACCCTGGCATCACCCCGGATTCTGCCCTCAGTTCACCCAACATCCAAGCAGGTACGCAGGCCCATTGATTTTTACCCATAACGCCTCCTGCATTCACGGCCTCCCCCTGCTGCTGCTAAGTCCAGAGAACTCAGCTCTATCCTAGAGTATTGCACCAGCCTTCCTGCCTGAGGTCTCAATCTGGTCCTGGCTTCACGTTGTGTTAGAAAACTCCAATCTGGCCACTTCACTCTCTGCTTAAAATTCTGTGGGTTAGAGAAGGAAAGTAAGTGGATGTCAGTTGGGCCGGGGGCGGGGGGAGGGGGGAAGAGAAAAGTGTGTAGCAAAGTAAAAGTGGAAGCAAAGGAGAGCAAGTGAGCGTGTGGGAGGGGAGAGAGAGCAAGCAGAAGTGGCGTGAGGAAGGAGAGAGCGTGTGGGGAATGAGAAAATAAAAGCGAGTGGAGAGGAGAGAGTGAAGTGTGGGTGGGAGAGAGAGGGAAAGAAGACAGGGTGGAGGGAGAGGGGGAAAGTAAAAGTGAGTCAGGGAGAGAAAAAGTAAATATGAAAAGTTGAGAGAAATTGTGGAAAAAGGAGATGGCGGGGGGTGAGTGGGAAAGGGAGAAGGTGAGAGAGACAGACAGATGGACGTGGTCTCCGAGATCACGTGGGCCTGGAGCCCGTTGCCTCAGTGTTGGCAAGCCAGAAGGTCTCCTTTTCAACTTACTCCAGATCTCATTATTTCTCAGAAATAGGAGAGCTGCCTGGCACCATGTCAGACATGCTGTCTGCGCATACCTGGAGTGCGGTCAGCGGGGGCTCTGTTCAGACTGGCCTCCTAGCAAGTGGAATCTCAAGCCACCACCACTGATGATAGGAGGACCAGGAAGGGGACATTATTTTGACATGAGTCCCTTTGGAATACTAGTCCCCACCACTAGAAACCTTTCCCACTATCATAGTTAAGGAAATGTAAGTTGTTGGAAGGTACCAAGATGAGTTTTCCCAGAGAAAAACAGAAGGATGACACCAGCCTAGCCAAGTTTGAGTCTCAGCCCCCATTTCATTGATAGGAACACCAATTAGGTAGCTATTGAACCCTTGGCCCAATTAAGCTTTGTGTTGAGATAGAGCATCAGTTGAAGTATGGGCATAAGTGCATAGAGACACTGACATCAGCAGAGATGTAAGAATAAACACATGAAGGGCTTTTTAAAAAACTAGTTTATTGTCAAATTGGTTTCCATATAGCACCCAGTGCTTCTCCCCACAAGTGCCCCCCACCATGACCATCACCCCTATCCCTCCCTCCCCCTTCCCCTTCAGTCTATGGTTCATTTTCAGTATTCAATAGTCTCATGATTTGTGTCCCTCTCTCTCCCCACTCTCTTTCTCCCTTCCCCTCCCTATGGTCTTCTGTTAGGTTTCTCCTGTTAGACCTATGAGTGCAAACATATGGTATCTGTCCTTCTCTGCCTGGCTTATTTCGCTTAGCATGACACCCTCAAGGTCCATCCACTTTGCTACAAATGGCCATATTTCATTCTTCCTTATTGCCATATAGTACTGTATTGTATATATATATCACATCTTCTTGATCCACTCATCAGGTGATGGACATTTAGGCTCTTTCCATGATTTGGCTATTGTTGACAGTGCTGCTATGAACATCGGGATACATGTGCCCCTATGCATCAGCACTTCTGTATCCCTTGGGTAAATCCCTAGCAGGGCTATTGCTGGGTCATAGGGGAGTTCTATCAATAGTTTTTGACAAAACTCCACACTGTTTTCCAGAGCGGCTGCACCAGTTTACATTCCCACCAACAGTGCAGGAGGGTGCCCGTCTCTCCACACCCTCGCCAGCATCTGTAGTCTCTTGATTTGTTCATTTTAGCAACTCTGACTGGTGTTAGGTGGTATCTCAGTGTGGTTTTGATTTGTGTTTCCGATGAAGGGCGTTTCTACACGTTCTCTTCAGTTTGTCTTCTGTGGCAGTAGATGGCTTCAGCCTAGAGATGGGATGTCAGGACAAGTCGTTATTCTTCAGGGATGACAGAACAAGTGCAAATGTCAAAGCAAAAGTGCAGTATTTAAACATAGGCCACAGAAAGCAACCATATCAAACTGGACTTACTAATGAATGCCCAAATAGAATGCATTACATGAATCTAATGCATTATCACTTTTTCTCAAGAAAAAGAATATTTGATATTTCAGTCCTTGAGACTGTATTTTTTCAAAAAGAGCTAGATTGAATAAAAAAGGTTTGTAATCTTATGAGTGGGGTTTCTGTAAGTGGAATAGAATGATTTTTTGTGATTTATCATTGGCTTGTGCTTGGTAATGTTCAAATAATCCATTTCAGAGCGTTCCCAAGTCAAGTCAGGCCTTCTCCCATGGAGTCATTTATTCCTTTGACAGAAGTTTCTAAGGACATTCCTGTTTGCCAGCTCAGTGCTGGGAATAAAGAAAATAGAATTACTATATGGCCCCTCCTCTAGTGTATATACACATAGTGAGAGATTCTGAACTATCCCTGGAATATTCCCAAAGTACTTACACATCCCTTGGCATTCTCCAAAAACTAAGCATTGCCTACCTTTTGGAGGTTAGGTCTTAGTTCCTGTTTTTTCAAAACATGATGGGCAGAGACATCTGCCTGTCGACATGCCCTATATTGTTGGTTAGATTTTCTTGGTTCTTTCTGAATCCCTCTTGAGTTTCTTTCTTCTGCACCATCCTTTCCATCTTTTACAGCAACTATCCCGTTGTTCTTATTGTAGAAAAAGCTCCTAACACACTTCATCCCCCCACGCTCACCACTTCTGACCCATCTTTTCTGTTCTTTAACCACAGTGTAATTTCTTCTGGGTTTATAAAAGGAAGACATTTTCTGTGGGATAATTGGGAAAGGTTTAGCAAAGCAAAACAAATTAGCAGTTATCCCACTCAGAGTTAATCCTGCTAATAATTCATTCTGTTTCCTACATGTTTTTCTACAGTGTATGTATTTCCCTCCAAAAATGAGATGGTGGAGGGTGAAGCTCTCAGTACATTCTTTCTATAGTGAAAATAGAACAAAATAGTTTTTCATATTATGAATATGTTTCTGGAGCATCATGTTTAGTTGGAATGACATTCTTGTTTATGGATAGCCTGTAACTGATCTAAATAATTACCAAAGTTTTTTTGTTGTGTTTTGTTTTTAGGATTTTCCAAAGTTTCACTACCATTAAATGTATGAGAGGCATCTACATCTTACATCAACTTTTTATTTAGGATAAAATACAAGAAATTGAATTATTGAATCAAATTATATGAAAGCAAGCCACCATTTTATCTTTTTATATCTTGGCCAAGAACAAGAGCAAAGTATATCTTTTGTTGATAGTTGTACATCCCTAGCCAATAATGACATGCCTGTAGGCCATCAGTCATCTGAATGTCTTTTGTAAGTGTGAACAATCCATTTCTGTCCTTTGCCCATTTTAAAAAAACTTTCCTGATTGACTTTAACCCACTGATTTGTAGAGATCTTTACATAAAATAGAATCATGGTGTTTCTTAGGTTACAGATATTGTTTCTACTTTTCATTTTCCTTTTATGTGGATTGTGTCTCAGATATACATAAAAATTTGATGTTTATTACTAAATATTATAATTACAAAAGGAAGTGCATCTTCAAGCCAGAGAACTGAGAAAGAAGTAGAAAAAAAGCAGGAAGGCAGAAAACCCAACCAGAGCTAAGTAATTTTACCTTGTATTCAGTATTTTCTTTATATTGTATAAAAATGTTATTATACCAAATAGGCATTTCTGTAGCTTTTTTCATATATATATTTCACAATTTTATTGATAGCAAATAATGTTATAGTTTTTTATATAACTGAATAGGGTAGTCTATATAGATCTTTATTTTGCAAATATTAGAGTCCAGTGATTGCCACGCTCTGGTGCTAGCTACTGGGGATACAGCTGAGCAAAATTATCCATGCTCTGTGGTCTGCACAAGGAGTTTCTAGAAAGTTGGGTGTTGGAAAGGAGATACACAGCCTGTGGAGTCGATATGTAAAAGGCCAACGGCAATTGTCATGAGAGTCCACGAGAGCTATGTGAGGGTGTGTTAGGTTCTCCAGAGAAACGTAATGAAAGTAGATACAGATATAGACACAGATAATAGATTTTTTTATTATAAGGAATTGGCTTACGTTTATGGAGACTGACAAATCTCAAGGTATGCAGTTGACCAGCTGGAGATTGAGGAGAAGTGATGGTGTGGTTCCAGCCTGACCCTGCATAGGCCCTAGTTTAGACCCAGGAAGAGCTGATGTTGACGTTCAAAGCTGGAAGGCAGGATAAAATCAGTTTCTCATCCAAAGGCAATCAGGCTGGAAGAACTTTCTCTTAGAGCAAAATCAGGGCTTTTATTCTACCCAGGCCTGTAGGCTATAGTTGAGTCCCACTTACAGTAGGGAGAGCCATCTGCTTTACTTGGTCTGTCCTTTTACATGTTAATCCCATTCAGAGACCTTGTGGCAGAAATACCCAGTATCATGTTGGATTGAATAAATGTCTGGGCATCCCGTGGCCCAGTCAAGCTGATGTATAAAATTGACCATCATGAACATGTTTAGTGTTTCACCTCGAGCCTGAAGAACAAACACTGACCAAACTGGGAAGGTGCAGTTGTGCGCTAAGGTGCCGGGGTAGGCTCTGTGCATCCAGAGGCCTGAAGGAAAACTGGGTGCCTCATCAGTGAGGGAAAGAGCACATGAGGTGAGGAGGGAGACACTGACAGATGCTTGGTCCTGGAAAGGTTCCAGGCCATGGTGACGAGTTTGGACGTTCTCCAAATACAGTGGATAGTCTTGGGAGTATTTGAAGCTGGGAATTGATGTGATGTGGCTTTTGTGTTTGAGCAGTCACTCTGGCTCCTTGGGGGAGAACGGGTTGGCGGAGACGAACAGAGCAGAAGTGGGGAGGCCAGTGAGGAAGCTTAAGCAGAGGAAGATGTGTGTGATGCATTCTGGTGGTTTTCAGGAGTGGGCATTAGGCTGGCTACGGCAGGTAAGACGGAAGATGGAATCATTGAAGGCTCTGGAGTTTCTTCTGTGAGAAGCTGAGAGGTTGATGGTGATCAGAGCTGATGTGGAAACACCAGAGGTGTGGAATTTGGGAGAAGCTGGGGGATCCATTCTGGGACATGTATCTGTGGGACACCCCAGATGATAAGCTGGCACTGAGACTATAGATGAGGAACTCAAAGAAGTCTGGTCAAATGACATCAACTTGTAAGCGAGGACAGTTTGTATTTAGTGGGCATTTTGTCTGGGCACTTTGTGCAAGGCACTAGCCCAGGATCTTGACAGGGGATATCTCATTTTTATTTTTACAAGTTTAGGACACGGGATAGATGTCTCATTTTATGAGTGAAGACATGAGGCACAAAGAGGTTAAATAGTAAGTTGAAGGTCATGATAAGTGCAGACAAGAGCGTAGAACCCAGCCAGTCTGTCTCCCATGCCCTTGCATGAGACCTCTGTGCTGGCCTGGCTCCTCTCACTAGCACAGGGTATTATAATATAATGGGTCTCGAACATTAATGTGCATATTGTAGTCTCCTGGAGGACTTGTTAGAATAAAGAATAGTCGGCCCCACTTCCATAGTTTTTAATCCTAAAGATCTGGAGCAGGAGCCCAAGATTTTGCATTTTTAACAAGTTCCCAGATGATGCTGATGATGCTGGTCTGGGGCCTTGCTTTAAGAAGCACCAGTACGGAAAAAGAAGAGGAAAAGGCCTAAGGAATGCCAACATTAAATAAGAAGATAAAGGAGAAATAGCAAGGAAAGGTCACTGGCAGTAATTGGCTTGGGAAGCAGAGTGTTTCAGGAAAGAAGGGGCCATTTATGTAGAATGCAGATGGGGTATCAGGCGAGCTAAGGATCAAAGAGCTTACTTGAAGTTAGTGACCAAGGCCGTTGGTGGCTTTGTGAGTTCATTAGGACTTTGGGATCAGAGCTATATTTGAGGAAGTGGAAATGAGTTTGAGGCACTCTTTTGAGAGAGATTCTTTTTTAAGCTAGGCTATCATTGAATTTTATGTTACTTCCAATTTTCTTCTTCTTATATCATTTCAGAGAGGCATTGTTACACACGCATTGGTGCAGATGCATAGTATTCTTTCAGATAAATTCCTAGAAATAGAGTTTCTATGAAAAATTATTCACATTTTTGAGGTTCTAACTATGGATTTAGGCTGAGAAAGTCAGTCTGTCCTCTAAAACTGACTGTACTACTAGTAGAGGGAGTTCTTTATTGACCCACCACCTCACCAATGCCTGGTGATATTTTTCATTTTAATTCATAGCAAAATTATATGTCAGAAATCTTACTGTTTTAATTTTTAATTGGTACTTGAAGTAAACAGTTTTTTCATGTTTTCTGTCTACTTATATTTTTTTCCCCTAAGTTACAAATTTACCTCCCTTGCACATTTTTCTTTGAAGGCACCCATCTTTTTTCTTATTGATTTGTGAGAACTTTTTATGTATTAGCAACATCAGTCTTGATTGGCTTTGTGTATGGAAAATATTTTTACCATTTATACATGTATTTTTGAGTGTGTTAATAGTCTTTGATGAGAAAATACTTTTATGTGATTAAATTTATTCATTGTTAATGGCTTGTCTTTACAAGCTTCCAATGTAAACCTATTTCATAAATACCTAAATTGTGGTGTCATTTTTAGCTTGATTTTGTACTATACTGAGAGTTTTATTTCATCTGGCATTTGCTTGGAGGTAGGGTGGGATTTTTCATATATTCAGCAAAATATACCAACATTGTTTTGCTGCTTTGAAATGCCTCCTTTAGAGTCCAATTTTTTTAAATTTGTGATTGTGTTTAGATGTTACATTGTACTCTATATATGATTATTCTATAGCTATAACCATCACCCCTTTCTATGAGAGCTAAGGAGGGGGCACCTGGGTGGCTCAATCGGTTAAGTGTCCAACTTTGGCTCATGTCATGGTCTCATAATTCCCGAGTTTGAGCCCAGTGTTGACTCCGTGCTGATGGCTTGGAGCCTGGAGCCTGCTTCAGATTGTGTATATGTGTGTGTGTGTGTGCACGCACGCGTGCACCTCTCTCTGCTCCTCCACTGTGTGCACTTCGTTTCTCTCAAAAATAAATAAACTTAAAATATATATATTAAAAAAGGGGACTAACAGGGTATTGTTCTCCTATATCTGATTCCTAGGGTGTCTAAAATTTCTCAAGAGGCTCATTTGAAACTTACATTCTTTCTTTCTTTCTTTCATTATGGTCTTGTCATAATGAATCCAACAAAATGCCTTGAAGCTTTTACGATGTCACAGGTTTCCCCGTATTTATTTCCTTAATAATTTCCATGAGGAAGAGACACTGTTGGAAAGAATAGTCCTGAGATTAGAAAAAAATTAGGCACATCAGCCCTGGAGTTCTAGATTGGTATTGATGTGAAAGGAGCATTCCCCTCCTGTACATGTGGAAATGAAGGATTGAGGCCAGATTACCCAGGAATAGAGAGCTACTAAGTCATAGAAGAGAAGTAATGGTGGAAACTTGGGCAACCCAACAAGTAAGTGTCTACAAGGCCCAGAAAAACAAAAAGTACTCAAGATAGGGTATAGAAGTTTAGAGCATTGTTCACCTCAGAAAGCCTAGGCAAGAGAGGGTTTCCAGAAGGCGAACATAAGGCTACCAGATCCCCATTCAACAAAGAAGGCAGTGGGAGCATTTCCCATTTTGAAAAGCAGATCATAGATCAGCAAGTTAGAAATGGCCAATGCACAATTTGAACTCTGAGATTCAAACTTCTTTCTATCACAGATGCAGACAAGAACACCAAGCTAGCTTATTACACTAAATAAGCATTGACTAACACATTTTGCACAAGGGGAAAATGCACTTAGTCAAACAAACAAAAAAAGTCTCTGTTTAGCCATCCATTTCAAATTTTTATAGAAAATTGTGTAGGCAGCATCAATTATGCTTGGGCAAATTTAGACTAATTAATGGGTTGACTAAGATAATTATTGAAATTTGTCTATGGATGAAAAGAGGAAAGATGAACCATTTAAATTGCTTTTTGTGTGTGCCTGATGACTATTTCTAAAAGAATGAGACCACTGGGAAGTGTATGAAATGGGAGTGGCCCAGCTCTTTGCAGGGTATGATGATAGAGTAACAAGGCAGATGTTTCAATCAACACATCAGGATCAATGCCTTAAAAAGTCTAATATGCATAAATACAAACAACATATACCTTATAGAGAAAGCTATGCAATTTATTGAGGGTCAGCAACGTACAGAAATTCTTCCAGATGTTTTATGTATGTGAATAGCTTTGTAGCCCAATGAAGAAGGTATCATCCCCAATTAACAGACGAGGTTCCTGGTCAAGTAAGTGACCAGTTGACATGTCCAACAGGGAGGAACTAAGTCTGATTCCAGTGCCCACCTTCTGTGGGCTCTGTCTCTTCAAAGAGGTCTTCCTGGGTAGTAGGTAACTTACTAGTTAGGAGGCCACTTCTCAAAGCAGACTTAGACTCACTGAAAAGTGCCTTCAGAACCCAAGTATTTGACCTATACTGTCTCATTCTTCTTTGCTCCAGTCCCACCAAAATTTTGATAACAGTATTTTCTAGATCCTCCTCTTTCATTCTGTAAACCCAAGCTTGAATAATTTGTAAGAATGGAACCTACCATAATGGATGAAACTTGGATCCACACTGAAGCACTTCCAAAGTGGAATGTTCAATGTGCTGGGAGCTGAGGTGGCCCCTCTGAACCAGTCTGAATTTGTGCCTAGGCAAGAGACCTCTTGGCTCTGTAGGAAGTGATGTGGCTTTGTATACCAGGAGAACAACTGGTTTTGCCATTTACTGGCTGTGGGGTCTGGGGCAGGCCATCTGATCCTTTGGTTCAGTGGATAGAAACCTAACTCAAAAAACCTTAACCAAAAAAGTAACTTGATGGTTCACGTAATTAAAAAGTCCACAGTAGGATTTGCTGATGTTTCTCTTCTGTTTTCTCCTCCATCTCCCTCTCTTCTCTTTCCCTTCTCATTCACATCATTGCTTTTCTTTTGCTATTTTCATTTACCAGGAGACTGTCTTCCAGAAGTTGGAAAGGTGCTCCAGAGATACCTGCAGTCTTTCATGACAGACTCTTATTGCCCTTTTTTAGGTCCCAGCAAAGTTGGGCAGGTATTTAGCAACCCATCAGGGTAACGCCAAGAAGGAGAGTAACAGTTCACAAAAGTGAGGGGCGTAGAGAAGACAAAACAACAGATAATTATTCATTATGGAACCATCATTTGTTCATCCACAGAATGGGCTTGCAAGTTTGGTTGTGAGGGTAAAGGATAATAAATGGAGAGTGCTTGACACATAGTTAATCAGTAAATCCCAATGATTTTTTATTTTGAACCAGCCTATAGTTTCCCCCAAATTATATAATCTCAAACCATTCACAGTTCACATTTTTAAAAAAAAATTAATATTCATTTTTGGAAGAGAGAGAAAGGGACAGAGTGTGAGCAGGGGAGGGACAGACAGAGACTGAGAGACACAGAATGTGAAGCAGGCTCCAAGTTCTGAGCTGTCAGCACAGAGCCCTACGTGCGGCTCGAACCCACGAACCACGAGATCAGCACCTGAGCTGAAGTCCGAGGTTTAACCGACTGAGCCACCCAGGCACCCTGTCTCATTCCTATTTTTAATTGGAAGCAGTTTAGTCTTTGTCTAAGTGATTCTGCTTAAGTTCAACATTATTCATACAAGGAATTATTGAGATAGGTCTTTGAGATTGAAATGAATCAGGGAGGATCTCAAGTGACCTGGTATCAGTTTTCCACTGTGCTGTTGAGATACCCTAGCTATGTCTGATCTGTGTGAAGCAGTGTGTCATAGCTAGCTGCTAGAATTGTACATAATGTCATGACAACCTTCCCTTCCCATTCTGCAGCTGTGGTGAGGGACTGTTACTGAGGCAGGTGTCTTAGACGGGATTCTAGTCAAGTGAATACTCAGATACCTCTTCACATGGGTAACTTACAATACTTTTTCAATGTTTATGGCATAGAGGTAAAATGAAACTAAATTTGCCTTTGACCTCTACAACAGGTAGTGAGTGAATGTTACATCTTCATTATGACCTCTAATCACATCGGACCCCTCTCTTATTTCATTCCCTTAGTCATTCCTTATATCCCTCTTCCCATTTCCAACACCACTCCCTGTCTTCTTTTTTTTTTTTAATTCTTTTTTATGTCTTTTATTTAATTTTTTGGGAGACAGAGAGAGACAGTGTGAATAGGGGAGGGTCAGAGAGAGAGACACACACAGAATCTGAAGCAGGTTCCGGGCTCTGAGCTATCTGTCAGCACAGAGCCCGACGCGGGGCTCGAACCCACAAACCATGAGATCATGGCCTGGGCTGAAGCTGGACGCTTAACCAACTGAGCCACCCAGGCACCCCCACTCCCTGTCTTCTTAATGCAGTTAATTTACATTTCTTTGTGTTCTGGAAAAATGTACTTTAATTGACTATTTTAAATTTATACAAATGAATCATTTATAACTCATTCTTTTTCACCCTATTTTTCAATCAGCACTATGTTTTAAGTTCCATCTGGGTTTAATATACGTGTATTTCACCCACGACTTCTAACCCTTGTGTTATTTTCTACACTTTCCTTATGAACTCTCCCAGAATGGGCCCAGATTACCTTCGAGTCACCCCCCACTGCATATGACATCCTGACATATGTTCACTCACACAGCTCTGTGCGAAGTCTTCAGACTATAAATCGGGGTCTGAATTTCTGGATCATAGATTGTACTGGGTGGTCTGAGTGTTCAGATTGTTTTCCGACATGGCCACACCAGGCTCGGTTGTGATTGAGTGTTGCTACCTCCACCACCGCTCTGGCTTCACTTAGCATGAACTCTCTCTCCTGCATGTTTGCCAGTCTTATTAAGTTGAAATGCCAGTATATTGTTTTAATTTTCATTTCTCTGATTACTAATGAGTTTGAGCATTAACCCAATGCTTATTAACATTTTAGGTTTCCTCTTCTCTATTAATTGTCTATTCATAGAACTTCTGCCTGTGTGTTTGGAAGAAGGATTCTTATCTTTTCTATTAAATTTTCATGAGTTGAATTTGTACTTCAGATATTATTCAGTTGTCAATTTTAGACATTGCCAAGTATCTCATTCCAATCTGTGTTGTTGATTTTACTGAACATAAATCCATAATTTTTATATAATATATTCCGTGTGTGTGTGTGATGTGTGCCTTTAAAGTTTGTACAGGTCTTTACAGTCCTAAATCACAAAAATGGTCTTTACTTTGTTCTGTTAACTTTACTGTTTTACTTCTCATGTTTTGGTATTTGATCCATTTGGAATCCATTTTTGTATGTTATGTTTTATTTTGTTTTATCACATCTATTAATCTGCCCATTCATTGGTGTGCAACTTAACCTTTATATCATATGTTTTTATGTTTTCAGTGGTTAGCCTTAGAGCTTGCTGTTCAATTCCAGTATAACTATGCCTTTTTAATCTGTCTCAGTATTAGAAGGGGCCAGTCCCCATGTCCCACCTCAGTTAGTAATGGAATTTTGTTCTTTCTTATAAATTTTCAACTAAGTTTCTCTAGTTCATAGAAGAACCCAATTAGAGACTTTATGAGATTGCATTGAATTTATAGATTAATTTAATAAAAAGCTGGCATGTTTGTTATATCATTCATCCTATTCAAGAATTTGGAATGACTGGATTTGTTCAGTTTTGCCATATCCATTATTAGATTTTTAAAAATTGTCTTCATATAGGTCTTGTGGGTTCTTGGTTAAGGTAATTCTTAGATATATTATGGCTTTCATTGCCATAGTGGATGGTGTCCTTCTTATTCTGTTTTTGAGTTATTGATGGTGTTAAAAACTGCCATTGAGTTTTCTGAGTTGATGTTGTATCTGGCTACCTTCTAAAACTTTTATTGGTTCTAATATTTGTTGATTGCATTAATTTTTCTGTGTATATGATTTATTGTCTGCAAATAATGACAATTATATCTCCTCCTTTCTAATATATATCCCTCAGTCTGTTCCCTTCTTTACTCTTTGATAAACAGAAAAGTTGATAGTGGGTATCTTTTCTTGTTCCCAGTCTTAAAAGGAATGTTTCTAAATGCTCTCAAAAATTTGTACTAGCTATTATATATAGGGTTTATATATATATATATATATATATATATGTATATATTCTTAGTTTGCTTAGAGTTTTTAATCACAAGTAGAAATTGAGCCTTATGAATTTTTCTGTCTGGAATAATTTTATGCTTTTTCTCTGTTTATTAGTGATGAGATTTTGTTTCCCTCCTGAGACTCTGCTTTTCTGTTAGTACAAATTATATACATGTTTCCTTATGTGTAAAATGAAAGAACTTTTACCTGCTGTGAATAGAAAGTCTTTAACCATGTATCTTTTCCAAGTTATTTTATTTTTAGTATAATTTACTGTTAGATTGGCTAACATAACAGTGTCTTAAGTGTGCTCTTGGTTTTGGGAGTAGATTGCCATGATTCATTGCTTACATACAACGCCCAGTGCTCTCATCCCAACAAGTGCCCTCCTTAATGCCCATCCCCCATTTTCCCCTCTCCTCTACCCCCCCCCCCACTATAACTCTCAGATTGTTCTTTGTGTTTAAGAGTCTCTTATGGTTGGCCTCCCTCCCTCTCAGGTGTAACTATTTTTTCCCCTTCCCTTCCCCCATGGTCTTCTGTTAAGTTTCTCAAAATCCACATATGAGTGAAAACATGTGGTGTCTTTCTCTGACTGACTTGTTTCACTGAGCATAGTACCTTCCAGTTCCATCCACGTTGCTACAAATGGCATGATTTCATTCTTTCTCATTGTCAAGTAGTATTCCATTGTATATATAAACCACATCTTCCTTATCCACCATTGTGGACATTTAGGCTCTTTCCATAATTTGGCTATTATTGAAAGTGCTGCTATAAACATTGGGGTACATGTGCCCCTATGAATCAGCATTCTTGTATCCTTTGGATAAATTCCTAGTAGTGCTATTGCTTGCTGGGTGGTAAGGTCGTTTTATTTTTAATTTTTTGAGGAAACTCCACACTGTTTTCCAAAGCGGCTGCACCAGTTTGCATTCCCACCAACAGTACGAGAGGGTTCCTGTTTCTCCACATCCTCACCAGCATCCGTTGTTTCCTGAGTTCTTCGTTTTAGTCACTGTCACCGGTGTGAGGTGGTATCTCAGTGTGGTTTTGATTTGTATTTTCTTGATGATGAGTGATATTGAGCATCTTTTCATGTGTCTGTTGGCCATTTGGCTGTCTTCTTTGGAAAAGTATCTATTCATGTCTTCTGCCCATTTCTTCACTGGATTATTTGTTTCTTGGGTGTTGAGTTAGGTAAGTTCTTTATAGATTTTGGATACCACCCCTTTATCCGATATGTCATTTACAAATACCTTTTCCCACTCTGCCCGTTGCCTTTTGGTTTTGTTGATTGTTTCCTTTGCAGTGTAGAAGCTTTCTATCTTGATGAGGTCCCAGTAGTTCATTTTTACTTTTAATTCCCTTGCCTTTGGAGATGTGTCGAGCAAGAAGTTGCTGTGGCTGAGGTCAAAGAGGTTGTTGCCTGCTTTCTCCTCTAGGGTTTTGATGGCTTCCTGTCCTACATTTAGGTTTTTCATCCATTTTGAGTTTATTTTTGCATATTTAACCATGTATTTTTAATTATTTCATTCTGCAGTGTTTGCACCACATGCACATGGCAAGCTTACGTTACTCCTGTTGATTAAGGAAAGGGATCACATGTGACTATAAGTATATACCATCAGTCAGAATTAATTTTATTGTTTGTTGGCATCCATATCAGGAAAACATTTACTGCTTTCCTGAACTTCTTGCTTACTCCACACATCTAACAGGACATTTTAAAAAGTTTTAAATTGATTTGGTACCTTTGTAGTTTTCTATGTAATACATTTCTGAGTCTCAGAATTCACAAGGCACCAAACGATGCACAGTGCAAAATAACTTTCTATCCAATCTGTGTTCTTCTGCTGGACAGTTTCCCTTTCAGCACTTAATCAATGTACAGAATTGATAAGTATTGAAGTATTTATGCATGTATACGTAAATATGTGTGTGTCACTGCTCAGCACTTTTTTTAAAACAAAGATGTTAATGGACCTACTGTTAGGTACCTTGCTTTATTCACTTATCAGTATGGCTTGGTTATCATTCAGTTACATAAAGAACATTTTTTTTAAATTTTTTTAAAATTTTTTATTTTTATTTTTTAATATAACACAATTTATTTTTTTAATATATGCAGTTATTTTCCATCATATACAATACAGTAGTTACAATGAACTCCAAACAGAAAAGCAAAGTAAAAAATCAAAACCCCAACTTCTATTTCATGTAATTAGACTTATACAGAAATTAGAAGGTTAAGTAACAACTAGTTAATCACCTAATTTCACAGCTATCTGAAGTGGCA